>NC_086445.1:820482640-820757640 GCF_028390025.1 Pseudophryne corroboree | reverse complement strand
TTGTGTAACCAACCTTTGCCTTCAAAACATCAACAAGTCTTCTAGGTACACTTGTACATCATTTTTGATGGAGCTTGGCAGGGAAGTTGTTACAAACATTTGGGGGAACTAACTATAGTTCTTCTGTGGATGTAGGCTTGCTCAAATCCTTCTGCCTCTTCATGTAATCCCAGACAGACTCTATGATGTTGAGATCAGGGCTCTGTGGGTGCCATATCATCACTTCCAGACTCCTTGTTCTTCTTTATGCTGAAGATATTTCTTTAAGACATTGGCTGTATGTTTGGCATCGTTATCCTGCTGCAGAATAAATTTGGAGCCAATCAGACACCTCTGGGAAAGACAGAGGAATAGACGTCCCTTTGAAACTGATACCTCCAGTGGCGAGGGTACTTACTCGTACAAAACGGACGAATTTGCCTCCACCAGCACAGGCAAACCCCCTTTAGGGGTTCGTACCTGCGCTCAGCGCGGCCCCCCAAAAGCAGCCGCATGAGGCGCGGCGGCCAGTGGAGGAGGTAACTCCAAAAAAACATCAAAATCAAAGAAATAGACACAGTTTTCAATCTCTCTGACCGGACTCTCACTCACAGTGAACTCTCTGTTTTGAATAAAGGACTTTCCTTTGTGCCCACGGGCCTCTTTAATGAGATGCAGTGGAAAGTAGATTCTTATCGATTTGCACTCAGGTTGCGCATTAAAGAACATTTTGATAAAACCTCTTCTCCCATACCAATCTCTACTTCAGAAGCCCTGCTCAAGATCAAACCCAAATCCAGGTTTGATCCTTTTTCCAACAACATCTCTATCAAATGTTTCACAAAAACCCTGGATCAGACGACATTGACACATGCTAGGAATTCCCCATGTACTCGACATAACATCACGTTGGAAGAGAGACAAGCAATCAATAACTTACGCACATATACCGATATAGTGATCAGACCGGCGGATAAGGGGGGTGGGGTAGCAGTACTCAACCTTCAGGACTACAAATCTGAAATTTATTCACAACTAGCAGATGAATCAGTTTACCGCAACTTACCTTCAGATCCCACTGCACAGTATAAATTTTAACTGGATAACATTCTGTTAAACGCTTGCCAGAACAACATCATTTCAGAAACAACTCGTGATTGCTTACAACAATCACATCCTGTAGCCCCGATACTATACACCATCCCCAAACTGCACAAAAGTGTCACTCAACCTCCAGGCAGGCCCATCATTGTGGCCAGGAATTCACTGTATTACAAAATTTCACAATATCTTGATATTTACCTTCAACCCATTGTACAAAAGCAAAAAATGTACTTAAAGGACACTACTACGTTCCTGCAGGAACTCAAGCAATTTACCTCTTTACCTTCAGAATGCATTCTATGTACTTCAGATGTAATTTCGTTATACACTAATATTCTCCACGATGAGGGTCTTCAAGCCACGAGGAACCTCTTACTTAGTGATCCTGAATATGCTGGTCCCGAAATAGCATTTTTCATCACACTTTTGTGATTAACCTTGAAACTAAATTATTTTCTTTTTGATGGAAAATGGTTCCTGCAGCTACGGGAGTGTGCGATGGGGTCCTGTGTGGCCCCAACCTTCGCTAACACCTTCATGTTTGTGAAAGAACAACAACTCTTACTTTCAGAGGGCCCTTTTTTCAGGGGATCATTTGGATCACTAGGTATATAGATTATTTATTTTTCCTTTGGCGTGGATCATCAGAAGCCCTATCACAAGCAATTCAACAGATCAACACAAAGGATGAGAACATCAAATTCACCTATACGATCAGTTCTGAATGCGTTAATTACCTAGATGTTCAGATCACTCTAAGATGATGTTCTTCGAACCAATCTATACCATAAACCGACAGACCGGAATACCTACCTACACGCATCCAGCCAACACCCACCGGCCTGTATCAGAGGATTGACGTTCTCACAATTCCTCCGTGCTTGTCGTATTTCTGACACTCAGGCTAAAGCTGTTAAAGCCATTGATGACATGATGTTACTCTTTTTGGAAAGAGGTTACAGACATACAGATCTTCTGAATTCTAAACGCAAGGCACTCGCCATCCCCAGGGATGAACTGCTCAATTCAGCTGCCAACAGAAATGACATTAAGGATAAAGTACCCTTCGTGCAACAATACCATCCCTACAGTCAACACAACATGCGTATGGCCAAACAACTATGGCCAATTGTCACCTTGGACCCTGACCTTAAGGGGTTCAAAAATGTAAAGATTATGCCCAGTTACACTAGGGGGAGAAGCCTGAAAAATCTTATGGTGAAAAATGATATCACTGGACAGATTATTACTACTAAGACTCACTTTCTAACCAAAAAACCCGACTGCTACTGATGCACAGGTTGCATCACATGTAGCTATCTGGAAACCGGTTCTTTCTTTACACACCCCCAGTCTGGCAAGCGTATTCCCATTAGATATGTGCTGACTTGTTCCAGCCAGTATGTGGTCTACTACATACGTTGTCCTTTTGGCCTATTTTACATATGTAAGACCATCTGCACTTTTAAAGAAAGAATGGTGAATCACAGACTATCAATACGCCATGCCTTGGGGGGAACGGATTCTGAGCAGCCGGTGGCTAGATATTTTAAACTCCAAAATCACAGTTTAGCGACTTTGTGCTACAAAATTATTGATCAGGTCCCTCCTAACATCAGGGGTGGTGACAGGGGATGCAAGTTACTTCAATTGGAATCCACTTGGATTCACAAACTGAATACGATTGCACCCATGGGCCTAAATGAGCAGCTGAACTTGAATTGTTTTCTATAACAGTGTTATATATATTATTGGCTGTTATTTCATTGAGCATTCATCTGTGGTCGGCGTATAGTGGCATTGCATGGCTATATTGGCATTTCATGATTTTAGATTATACTCTGAGCCCCTGCTAATGTAATTTTTTGGTCCAGCCGACACAGTGCCTCATTGTTCGGGTGCCGGTGATCAGCATGCTTTATACTCGTTAACATGCAGTCTGGTACTTTCACCGTCGGCACACGCCCTGTGGCACTGTCTAGGCTTATTTTGCATTCCAGTGTATAACTAGTGTATGTTCCAGGCCATTTCTGTTTGCTCTTGGTGATGGATTCTTTACATTTATATTTGTTTACACTGTTGTCATGGTTACAGCCTGACCGGACATGGCACTGTGAGGCGCACGTCGCAGGATTGTGACGTCACCGGCCGGGCGTCCTGCATGAGACACACATCGCTAGAAACACAGGGTGTCTTTCTATAAAGGTAAGGTCTGTTTTCTTTGCTAATTGTTCAGATGAAAGTTTAGTAAATAAACTGAAACGTTAACTGCTTCATATGGTGTTCGTCACCTATTCTTACTGCTACTAAGAAGTTCCTGGAGTGCCGCCATCCACATGCTATTTACAATTCGCTGCAAGGCGTCTTTAGGAGGGCACCCAGGCCAATACCAGCATCAAAGATTGAGTGCCAGCCTCATTGCATCTATATATATATATATATATATATATATATATATATATACAGATGATTTATAAACAACATAAAATAAGAAAAAACTAAATATTTAAGAGCATTATCCAGGTGTGTCCATAAGAACAGTATCACAATATCACAATAATGGAATTTTGAGGAAAAGATCAAGAATCCCTTCTGTCCTCTTTTAGATAAGTTCATTATTCATTCCATTTGTCTTAGAAATTCTGCTCTCCAACTAGACTATAGCACCATCTTCTTCACCCATCAATTTCACATTCCTTTCTGGTCATTCAGATCTTTTTGGGATAGATCCATTGCTTAGCCACAGTCCTAAGCGAAGTGCCCCGAAAAAACTTCTTCAGTTATTCATTGCATTTTGATACTACAGTATGCACTCACTCACTATAGTAATGAAAGTAAAATATTGTGAGCAGTACCTTTTCAAGTTTTTGGTCTCTGTGTAGGTCAAAACCATTTAGATTGTAGTTATACCGTATATGTAGTTTTGTGAAGTTACTGTATTTATGTTTGCCTTGTTTTACGATTTTTGTATTTTCTAATCAACATACCTGTACATACGACACCTTGTAAATAAAAAATAATAATAATGATAACACCATATATGTTACAGTCTGTATTGCACAATTTATTTATTTTTTACCATGAGATTATAGTTTTTTTCCATTCAATCAAAATATAACTGCTTTGTGACGGGAGGGGGAGGGTCTATTTACTAAGCCTGTGATGTAGGTAAAGTGGACGGAAAAAAGTACCAGCTATTCAGCGTGTAACTGCCATGTCACAGGTTGGGTTTTAAAAAATGGCATTTAAGAGTTGATTGGCTGGTACTTTATCTCTGTTCACTTTATCTCCGTCCAATGCTTAGTAAATAGACCCCAAAGTCACTTATTAAATATAATTTCTACTGTATCTAGTGTGTTAATGCAGGGTAATTAGCAGAGGTGAGTAAAAAAAAATAAGAAAATAAACAAAATGATGAGACTTTCACTCATACCTGAGAAAATGACTGTGTATTCAAACAGTAATTTGTGTAAAATTACATTGGTATTACAGTTCCTTTTGGGATGTCATTTTTTTAACATCACAATCTTTAAAAAACATTTATATATAACTAAAAAACAAATAATAATTACCTGGTAAATTATTATTTTTATTATTAAAATGTAAGTAAAATGATGGCTTAATTAAAAATATAATATTTAATAAGAAATGTAAATAGAAAATATAACTGTGAGTATAATACCTGATAAATATAAAACATGATAAATTAGATAATAAATAAACATCAATAAAATTCAATTTTATTTAATTTGTGCTTATGTTTTTTATTGTTCTTCTTGACCATTGTTTTATGTTTTTTGGAAGTTTTTATTTAGCACTGATAGAAAATAAATCAATTATTACACAAAAAAAGAATTTACAGTAGTGAACAGCTTAGAAACTGGAAGGCTATACCAAGCAGGGACGTGCAGTCAGGGGAGGCAGGGGAGGTAGTGCCTCCCCTGTCAGTAATGATTAAAATAATACTAAGAATATACTTATGACACATATTCTGTGTCATAAGTATCTTCTTTAGCCTTTATATTATTTTAATCATTATTATCATTATTATCTTTCTAAAAAAAAACAGTTTTAAAAGGGTTTTGGAGGCACCGCTCTCAGTGCCTCCCGCTGTTAATGTAAAATGGCCGGAAGCGGGGGGCAGGGCCAAGTATTGGGCAGAAAAAAACCATTGAAAAAAGGTCTGTAAGCGGCACTAGTATAAGTGCCGCTTTGACAGGGACGTGCTTTCAGTCCAAATGAAAGCACGTCCCTGTCACCTAGTCAGGTTGCTGAATGGTTAGTTGCCGGTTCGGGGAGGGGAGCACCAAAGAACATGCCCCTGTAACTGTCACCTAGTAAATATGTGGCCGTCCCCGCCCGCCCGTTCACCAGCCCATCCCGCAGCCTGTCCCCCTGCACAGTGGCTGACCTGGTAGAGGCAATGGCGTCAGAACGGTGGGGCAAGGGGGCACCATGCCCCCCCCAAAAAAAAAAAAATACGACAGAGGCGCAGGTGGGTAGGGGGGGCGATTACCTCCTATAACCGCGGGGACTTAAACAGTCTGCTGCAGTAGGGTGCTATTCTGTGCGCTGTCCAAGCCGGCTATTCTTCACAGATGTATTACTGGGAGGAGGCGGGGATGTTCCAGCAGGCTCAGCATGGCCACGCCTCCTCCCAGCAATGCATCACAGTGAAGAAGAGCCGGCTTGGACAGTGCACAGCATAGCACCCTGCGGCTGTGCAGCAGCAGACTGTTTAAACTAAGTCCCCGCTTGTATCGGAGGTAAGCGCTCTCCCCCACACTGTTGATAGGGATTGGGGGGAGGGCCAATATGTATGTTTCCCTGCACCCGGCCCCCCCAACCTCAAAACATTCTGGTGCCCCTCAGTAGAGGGGGATGCTGTCGGACGAGGGAAGTGTATGCAGGGACAGTTCCCTGTGCACTTCCACCTCACCCCCCCTGTGACACCGCCGCCACTGCCCCTCCCTGGTATACTTCGCCAGACACCAATACGAATGCAGTCTGGCCAGTGGGGGTCGGGGGGGCGAAGGGGAAGGGCCACAATCCCCTCTCCTCTCACTCTTCACTCTTCCTCCAACCACAGATTCCTGTTCAAGGCTTCAGGCTGCTCTTTGCCACTGAGGATCTGATGTCACAAAGTAGGAGCCACGCTGCAGTTCTAGGGCCGGGACCAGGTAAGTAAATAGCACTAAAAATGTCAATCACTACCTATCCCCAATACCCTTTACTTCTTTCTGTCACACTCTCACCCACTGCAATTGCTGTCACCCTCTCCCTGGCGTCACTCCCTGTCACCCGCTGCTGTCACCCTCTCCCTGACGTCTCCCTCTGTCACCCGCTGCTGTCACCCTCTCCCTGGTGTCATTCCGTGTCACCCGCTGCTGTCTCCCTGGCATCACCCTTTGTCACCCGCTGCTGTCACCCTCTCCCTGGCGTCACTCCCTGTCACCCGCTGCTGTCGCCCTCTCCCTGGCGTCACTCCCTGTCACCTGCTGCTGTCACTCTCTCCCTGGCATCACTCCCTGTCACCCACTGCTGTCACCCTCTCCCTGGCGTCACACTCTTCCTGACACCTTCTTGCTGGTGTCACCCTCTCACCCACTGCTGTCATCTTCTACCTGGCGTCACCCTCTCCCTATTTTGTTGTCCATGACTTCCATTAACTTAATAGCGCCGCATCCACGGTGCTATTAAGTTAATAGAAGCCCTGGACAACAAAATTGCATTCATGTCCTCCCCTCCCCAGTCCCAAACACTAATAATTATTTTATAAAAATGTACAATATATTAGCCGCCTGCTCATCTCAAGTTTTATGAGCAGACAGGCTGCGGGCATTATCACTAATGGTATTGGACTAAGATGCAAGTTAGTGGCGGTGGGCCTGGGCAGTTAATGGTGGGCGATTTTGTAAGCCATTGGCTGGGGTGGTGATCATTAGTGGCGGGGGTAGCGGGCATCAGGGATGACGGCGGTAGCTGGCATCGGCTCTTGGGCAGTAGCGGGCATTAGTTCCGCGGTGGTAGGTGTCATTGGCAGGACTCGGCGGAGATTATGACTGCAGTGCCTCACCAGCCACTGACCTCACCGCACGCCACTGATACCAAGGTATATTTGGGAGCTAGGTGTATGGGATCCTTTGCTAAGCAGCAGCCAAAAATAGAGGGTAGTCACTCCCACATGGATAAAAGATAAAACAGAGTGTAGGCTGCGCCCTGAATTGATTTAAGCAGTTACAGCTGATTGCAAAATAAATAAGTTTAAAAGTAACAATTTAATTAAAAAAATCACAAATGCATATATGGAACGTTAGATAACATGAATACATGTGCAATATTAAGAAGGAATATATTACCCAGGGTAATGGGTCAGGAAGTATATAATGAATCAGTGGAGGAGTCCATTACAAATTTGCCCTTGTTGGAAGTTAAGTCCAATATAACAAGAGTCTCTTAGGGGTGTGGAGAGTCCAGTCGTAAATGCAATATCTGATGCACCATTAGAGGGAATGGCAGCTGCAAATTGTCCCGTTTTGTTAGTGGGTTCCTCATGCAATACGGTGTCTAAAATGTGCCGGAATCCTCTCTGAGACCCTTCTGGCAAGTGGATAAGTACCAAGGGCTGGTTCAGATCCAACTAGATGAAACATCCTGACCCAATCGATAACACCTGACATGTTTCACTGCGTATAGCCTACAGCTTTTTCAAAAGGTATGAAAGGCTTAGAAACCGTCATTATTTAAAACTGTATTACAAAAACTGTACCCTAAGAGATCAGTGAATGCATTTTGTGTCATAACGTTTTCTTAAATGCAGTGAAAAATGTCAAAAAGATAAGTACCATCATTCTTTAACACTTTGCAACAGTCAAAAGTGTAACAAAAAAAAATAGGAAAAAGTTATGGAAAAGCAAATTTAACATATAAAGGTTATGAAAAGTTAATTAAAATATTAAATTATGAAAAGCAAAAAAATATTAATTTATACAGTGGATATAAAAGGTATTCACTACCTTTCATAATTCTCACATTTTATTTTATTTCTGATCATGGAATCAAAATGAATCAATGTTTTAATTTTTTTCAAGTTTCAGAATGAAATGAATGAAAAAGAATGAATGACATTGACAAAATGAAATGAATAACATTTTAATCTAAAATGTTGATAAACAAAATTTAACTGAAAAATTTAGTCAATTCTAAATTATAGTTTAATGCAAAAAACATGTTTTATTTAAAATACAAATGTGAATATCTATTTGCTGAAAATTTTAGATCTACAATTGCAAACCATTTCATAATAGTTTAAACTATATCTACAAGTATATTATGTAGATTAATTACATGCAAAGTGAGATATTTCAAGCCTTTGTTATACTTTTGATGATTGTGGTTTACAGTTTATGATAATCCCAAATCTCTGAAAATTAGAATATTACATAAAAGCAATAAAAAAAGGATTTTAAATACATAAATGTAGGCCCTTTGAAAAGTATAATCATGCATATATACTCAGTACTTGGTTTGGCCCACTTTTGCATGAATTACAGCATCAATTCAACGTGGCATGGATTCTATCAGCCTGTGGCACTGCTGAGGTGTTATGGAAGACCAGGATGCTTCAATAGCAGCCTTCAGCTCTTCTGCATTGTTCGGTCTCATGTCTCTCATCTTTCTCTTGTCAATTAAATTATAATCTCTTAGCTACATTATACAATTAGTAGACAGTTCCCTGGTATAGATCAGTTGATCCCCTCCTAGAGCAGGAACCAGGTGGCACTCCACGGATTTGGTAAAAGGATTAAGATTTTATACAGGAAGTCCATCAAAAAACATGGATAACAAATAAATAAGCATTGTGCAGTGAATCCAACATTTCAATGCCTCACGGGCATTTTTCTCAAGGAGACAAATGCTGTGTAATATGCAAAACAAAAAACAAAACAAGAACAGAATGCATCAACAAAAATTACCTAAATAGGGTGCAGGGTGTATGTCTGTTTATCTCTGCTTCCAGACACCGTACGGACATACACCCAGCACCCTATTTAGGTGTATGTATTTGTTTTTTTGTTTTGCACATTACACAGCATTTGTCTCCTTGAGAAAAACGTGAGGCATTGAAAAGTTGGATTCACTGCACAATGCTTATTTAATTGTTATGCACGTTTTTTGATGGACTTATAAAATCTTAATCCTTTTACCAAATCCATGGAGTGCCACCTGGTTCCTGCTCTAGGAGAGGATCAGCTGATCCATACCAGGGAACCGTCTGCTATTTGTATATTTACACTAGGAGGGCACCCTGGTAATTGTCCACACAGAGTACCTGCTACCTTTTCTTTGTTAGCTACAGTATATAAATGCTCCAATCTCCCAGTGGTTTTACTGAGATACAAAAGTAGAGATCAGGTAGACAACAATTTCCTGGTGCAATTAAGACTAAAGCAGCACTGTTAGTAATAATGAGTCACCTTCCTCATAACCAACACTATGTAACAAAAATAACAACAAATTTTGTGCTATAACCTATATGCACGCAGAGATATACTTAACATCCAGATGTCTCTTTAGATGTTCACCATTCCAAATGTTGCTCCAGGTATATGTAAAGAATCATATAAAACACAATATAGTGTATTATCATCAACACAAATCCTTTACAACCACCAACAGGTGAATGTTGGAGAAATATAGTGTTAATCTTTTACAGATTCCTTCCACCAGTTGTGCTTCCCTTCACAGCCCATAGGAATACACCATGTGTAATAAGTATAGCAACTGATACATAAGCTTACATGTAATCCTGCTGTGTATATGCACATAAAGGTATCTTCTCCACCATCACACCTCTGCTTGCCTATCAATTGGCGCGCTCATATATGGATCCAGCATCAAATGGATAAAAATGATGACATTTATTTTCACAACAGACCAACAGCTTAAAAAGGGATAATATACGTTTTCCCCACATCATTTCACATAAGGTCAATGATTACATAAGGGCAGATTTATTAAGTCTGGTGAAGTGATAAAGTGGAAGGTGATAAAGCACCAGCCAACCAGCTCCTAACTTCCATTTCACAGGCTGGGTTTGAAAAATGACAGTTAGGAGCTGACTGGCTGGTGCTTTATCACCTTCCCATTTATCACTTCACCGGGCTTAATAAATCTGCCCCATAGTCCCAACTCACAGGAGAGTGGAATCTCATGGTAATCCCATGTTCCAAGATGTTAGATTACCCAATGTCACTAGCAAGGAAGAAAACCAATATCCCCTTGTCACTTGTTCCTACAATAAGGAACAAGTGACATGGGGATATTGTTTTTCTTCCTTGCTAGCAACATTGAGTCATCTAACAGGGTCATCAAGCTATTGTTAGCTGTTTTATGTATGTTATCATTATTTGTACTATGTGGAATAAATCTATCCTTTGTAATAAAGTGGATTGAGTGGAATAATGGTTTCACCTCTGAGGGACCATACAGATGTGTCCACTATTACCTTTCTGAAAAAAGTATCATGGCCTGCCGTTCATGGCCCGAGATAAGCTTTCCTCTTAAGATATACACGGCAAGCCATGTGTATCTCCTCTGAAATATAGTGCAGTACCACTTTTCAGACAGCAGGTGGCATTTTCAGAAACTGAGCAAGCAGAAAGTCTGATAAAGAGATTCTAGAGGGAGTAGTTCAGACCTGATTCTAGCAGCATTTTATTTGCAAATGGGCAAAACCATGGGGGTCATTCCGAAATGATCGCACGCTAGGTTGTTTTGCAGCGGTGCGATCAGGTCGAAACTGCACATGCGTATGCACCTCAATGCGCATGTGCGTCGTACGGGTACAAAGCGGATCATTGCTGAGCAATGGATTTAACGAAGAATCGATTCGCACAGCAGATCGCAAGGAGATTGACAGGAAGAGGGCATTTGTGGGTGGCAACTGAACGCTTTCTGGGAGTGTTTGGAAAAATGCAGGCGTGTCCAAGCGTTTGCTGGGCAGGTGTCTGACATCAATTCCGGACACGAACAGGCTAAAGTGTTTGCCCCGAATTTACATCAGACACCCACCCTGCAAACGCATTGACACACCTGCGTTTTTCCAAACACTCCCAGAAAATGGTCAGTTGACATCCACAAATGTTTTCTTCCAGTCAATCTCCTTGCGATTGTCTGTGTGAATGGATTCTTCATTAAATCCATTGCTCAGCAACGATCCACTTTGTACCTGTGCGACGCGCCTGCGTATTGCGGGGCACACACATGCGCAGTTATGTCCTGATCGCAGCTCAGCAAAACAACCTAGCGTGCAATCAGGCCTGCATGACCCCCATGGTTTTGCCCATCTGCTAACAAAATTGCAGCTATGGGGTGTCATTCCGAGTTGATCGTAACCCTGCAAAATTTTGCAGGGCTACGATCAGGAACAGAGACATGCGGGGGATGCCCAGCACAGGGCTAGTCCACCCCGCAGGTCAGTTACGCCCCCCCCCTGCAGAAGTGCAAAAGTATTGCACAGCGGCGATGCTTTTGTACTTCAGGAGTAGCTCCCGGCCAGCGCAGCTTTAGCGTGCTGGCCGGGAGCTACTCATTACTACACGACCCGCAGCGGCTGGTCAGCAGCAGCGATCGGGTCAGAATGACCCCCATGAGCCGTGTGTGCAGGGCAATTTATCGATCATGCACATGGGAATATCAGCTGCAGCAGCTAATTGTGAAGTATTAATATTTTTCCAATACATCTCTCATACTAACTTCCAACATGTACCTGGCTCAATGTTGCCTATATGTTTAAAAAAATCTTTTTCCTTGTGATTGATAATGTGCTGATGAAGAGTTCATACAAACTCCACACAGAGATTCGATATAGAAATTATGATACTAACTAAAAGGCACTATTGATACTTGTCATTTTTTGCAATTGTTTGGTGGTTAAGGTGTGAGTAGAGAGAATTTTTGGTATTTCAATACCACATATATTTCACTGGGATCCGGTCTGAAGATCGACAGTGTCTGCCATACAAGTGGGTGCTGCGTCTGTCTGCCACAAATCGGTCCAGCGCTGAGGCTGTGTTGCCATAATAAGTCACTGGGTGCTCTGTGTGCCATACACGTGGGTGCTGCACCTGTCTGCCACAAATCAGTCCAGTGCTGGGGCTGTGCTGCCTTAATAAGTCACTGGGTGCTCTGTCTGCCATACAAGTGGGTGCTGCGCCTGTCTGCCACAAATCAGTCCAGTGCTGGGGCTGGCTGTGCTCCATAATAAGTCATTCAGTGCTCTGTCTGCCATACAAGCGGGTGAAGAAACATGAGACCCGGGGCCTGAGCAGCCATAAGGCTGCAGCCTGGATGGCTGAGTCCTGGGGGGGGGGCAGCACCGGTCCAATAGACGCTTAGGCTCTACCTACTACTGGAAGCTGCAGATTCAATGCAGACAGCATGGAAGACGGCCCTTTAAAATGGCAGCTGCCTTCTAGGAGACAGATGCTAGAGGTATTACTAGACCATTACCCAGCGCTACCCAGAATGAGCATGTAACCCCCTGGCACTGAGCATGTAACCCCCTGGCACTAAACATGTAACCCCTATGGCAACAAGCATATGTAACCCCTGGCAGCGAGCATATAACCCCTGGCAACGAGCATGTGACCGGGTCCAACTTCCGGTCAGCAGAATCATGGATGCTGGTGGCTTCTCCTCCCACCTCTAGCCACCAACAGCACCGTGGGCAGCAACATGGACATCTGTATGTGCAGGGCAATTTATCCATCAGGCACACAGGAATATTAGCAGCGGCAGCTAATTGTGTAGTATTAATATATCTCCAATACATCTCTCATATTACAGTAACTTCCATATAGGTACCTGGCTCTCTCATCCCAGCAGCCGGGCAGACTTCACACAGATATTTGATATGGAAATTATGATACTAATTAAAAGGCACTATTGATACTTGTCATTTTTTGCAATTGTTTGGTGGTTAAGGTGTGAGTATAGAGAAGCCAATTCTCTCAAAGTATTGTAACGAGGTAATACACCTCTGAGAGATTTTTGGGTATTTCAATACCGCATACTGCATATTTCACTATAATAATACATTGGATTACTGTATCAAAAAGTTTATGATTACAATTTTTACATGTCGCCATGTCGCTTTGTGAGATGATCTTTTTTAATTGTGAATATTAAAAGTTATATTTTATTAATCATTTTTGACAAGTGTGCCCCAGGACAGACTTAAAGTCTCCTTTTGTCTTTACCTCCTATGTAAAGATTTTCCATTTATACAGTTTATTGTACTATTTTTTCTGGGAGCACCACCAACCAGGTGCCAGGAGTATTTGACCCTTTACAGTGCATGTGCTACTTTGTGAGTAAGAGACTGAACAAAAGTCTCAATACAACATCAATTAGCATTAACATAAGGCAGGGGGGAGGGCAAATGGAAATCTAATTAGTTGTCTGTCTTGGGACAGTGCACTGGGCCTGATGTACTAAGCTTAAAGTTTATTGAACTATTTTTTCTGGGAGCACCACCAACCAAGTGCCAGGAGTAATTGACCCTTTATTGCCTTTATGTTGGTTTTTTGAATTTCTAACTAATCATAGTGTGAACCAAACACAGGTCCTGTGCAGTTTTAAAAACCTCTCTTTTTACCTGTCTAATTAATATGCATGTGACCTGAGCATTGTGTCGCAATAAAGAACACTACAAACACACCATTGTACACTCATTATAATGTGTGGAGTTTGTATATTCTCCCCGTACTTGAGTGGGCTTCCTCCGGGTACTCCAGTTTCCTCCCACAATCCCAAAATATAGTGATAGGTTAATTGGTTCCTAACAAAATTAACCCTTGTGCAAATGTGTGTGTGTACATGTGGTAGGGAATATAGATTGTAAGCTCCACTGGGGTAGGGACTGATGTGAATGGCTGAATATTCTCTGTAAAGCGATGCGGAATATGTGTGCGCTATATAAATTACTGGTAATAATGTAAGACACATACACCTAGACATCAGGTGAGCGCAGATATCACCACCCCTGAAACTACATAATACTACCATGAGCCTGGACAGCTCATTATATACCGACTGCTCCCAAATTAGGAAACAACTACTCACAGCAGCAAATGGTCGACATGGAAATGGTTAAAACACACATATGGTCAACACAAGGTTTTGGGAATGTTTTCATATTTTTTTACTTTTTCCATCCTTGTCTATCCATGTCACAAATCATAACCTTTAGTATCCTTGTAGTGAGCAAAGCATTTAATGCAGGTCTGAGCACCAAGCATTGGGGGTCATTCTAAGTTGATCACTCGCTGGCCAATTGTAGCAGCCGTGCAAATGCTATGCCGCCGCCCACTGGGGAGTGTATGTTAGCTTAGCAGAAGTGCGAACGCATGTGCAGCCGAGCTCTGCAAAAACAGTTTGTGCAGTTTCTGAGTAGCTCTAAACCTACTCAGTGCTTGCGATCACTTCAGCCTATTCGTGTCCAGATTTGACATCACACATCCACCCAGCGAATGCCCGGCCACGCCTGCATTTTTTCAGACACGCCTGCGTTTTTCCAAACATTCCCTGAAAACGGTCAGTTGACACTCAGAAACGCCCCCTTCCTGTCAATCTTCTAGCGGGCGCCAGTGTGAAGGAAAACTTTGCTAGAATCTGTGCAAAACCACAAAGGGCTATGTACCCGTACGTCGCGCATGCGCATTGCGGGACATATGCATGCACAGAAATGCAGATTTTAAGCCTGATCGCTGTGCTGCGAACAACGGCAGCTAGCGATCAACTTGGAATGACCCCCTTTATGCAGCTCTGTGTGTTCTCCCCTCCCCCAACAGAATGACAACAATCAGGCACAGTGCACACAGCTCAAGCAAGTCCCATCCCCCACGCTGCCCGATCACAGCAGTGGCAGCTCTGTGTGATAGCAATTACTTTACACAGTCACAGTGCACACAAAATAACTAATATTTTTTAAATGGACGAATGGGAAAGAATTATGCTGCGCTATGTAAGAAACTGTAAATAAATAGTTATGATGCTATATTTCTTAAACTGGAACCAGACTTCAACAGTGATTATGTGGCTGATAGGTACTGTATATCCCAAGTACATAGATGTTCAGTTGTCGCAATGGTGCAGCGATTAAGATCCTGCATGCAGGATAAATCTAGTCAGATCGCCTCTCAGGGCCAGTGTTCACTGGCCCTGACAGATCGCTCAGCACACATCGTTGACACATTGTTGTGCAGCGCTGTGTGCTGAGCAATCTTGCTGAGTGATCTAGCATCGCTCAGATCGCTCAGCACAGTCACCCCATGTGTACTGTGTAGGCCCTTTTATACAGTAGATGCTGTGATGCCCACTCCCTACTCTCCTCTAAGGAATGGCACAGGCTCCCCTCACAAACAAGAGTGCATTTCCTGAGCATTTTACATTATTTGACCAGTTATGAAGGAAGTTGAATCAATTATATTTTTTAATACCATATTTGTTTATTGCAAGGAACAAGAAATGTATAAAAAATCTTTTGATATTGTAGCTGCATAGACTAAAGTTAGAAGCTGAAAACACTTAAATTGGAATTGAATTATTCATTTCAAATCCCAGGCCATCCACCAGACAGGATATATGCTATCTATACTCTCCAAGGAATCTACTACAAAGGCCTCACACACTGAGATTTTCACACCTACTGTAAACAATTAGGAATTGGACTCTAATGCTATGGCATGATTGCTACTTTCCTGTGTTCAATTGGCCACTCACTGTAGTCTGTAAACAGATCTTTATTAATATGGGGTAATATGCTCTTTATTGTACAGCTCCTTTATGGAGAATGATTTTTAGCTTGTGTTTTGCTGTGTGGCTGCTAACATTACAATAAACTATAGTCAGGTGGAGAGAGAAAGTGAGACAGTAATGTGAGAGAGATAAAGTCTAGGAGAAAGAAAATTAGAGGGTGGTAGACAATGAGAGACAGAGTTAGGGGAGTGCAATAGAGTCAGGAGGAGAGAGCGACAAAGTCATGGGACAGAGACACAGAGAGATAGTTTAGGGGAAAGAGATAGAGTCAAGAAGAGAGCAATAGAGTTAGAGGGAGAAAGACAAAGTTTGATAGAGAGACAAAGTGAGAGAGTCATGTGAGATAGATAGTCAGAGGGAGAGAGATAAAGTCTAGGATAAAGAAAATTAGAGGGTGGTAGACACTGAGAGACAGTCAGGGGGAGAGCGATAGAGTCGGGAGGAGTGAGCGACAAATTCAGGGGTCAGAGACACAGAGAGATAGTTAAAGGGAGAGAGATAGAGTCAAGGAGAGAGAGAGTGATGGAGTTAGAGGGAGAGAGACAAAGTTTGATGGAGAGACAAAGTGAGACAGAGTCATGTGAGAGAGATTGTCAGAGGGAGAGAGATAAAGTCTAGGAGAAAGAAAATCAAAGGGTGGGAGACACTGAGAGACAGAGTTAGGGGAAGAGCGAAAGAGTTAGGAGGAGGGAGTGACAAATTCAGGGGACAGAGACATAGAGAGATAGTTAAGGGGAGAGAGATATAGTCAAGGAGAGAGAGTGATAGAGTAATAGGGAGAGAGACAAAGTTTGATGGAGATAAAGAGTCATATGAGAAATAGTCAGGGAGAGAGAGATAAAGTCTAGAAGAAAGTAAATCAGAGGGTGGGAGACACTGAGAGACAGAGTCTGGGGGAGAGCGATAGAGTCAGGAGGAGATAGCGACAAATTCAGGGGACAGAGACACAGATAGTTAAGGGGAGAGAGATAGAGTAAAGGAGGGAGAGAGATAGAGTAAAGGAGAGAGAGTGATAGAGTTAGAGGGAGAGATATAGTCAGATGGAGAGAGACACTGAGACAGAGTCATGTGAGAGAGACAGAGTCAGAGGGCAGGCGATAAAGTCTAGGAGAAAGAAAATCAGAGGGTGGGAGACACAGAGACAGAGTTAGGGGGAGAGCGATAGAGTCAGGAGTAGAGAGTGACAAAGTCAGGGGACAGACACAGAGAGATAATTAAGGGGAGAGAGATAGAGTTAGAGGGAGAGAGAAAGTCAGATGGAGAGAGAAAGTGAAACAGAGTCATGTGAGAGAGATAGAGTCAGGGGAGAGAGATAAAGTCTACTTGAAAGACAAAATCAGAGGTTGGGAGGTACAGAGACAGAGTCAGGGGGAGAGCGATAGAGTCAGGAGGAGAGAGCGACAAAGTAATGGGACAGAGAGACAGTAAAGAGGAGAGAGATAGAGTCAAGGAGAGAGAGAGTTAGATGGAGAGAGACAAAGTGAGACAGAGTCATGTGAGAGAGATAAAGTCAGAGGGAGAGAGATAAAGTCTAGGAAAAAGAAAATTAGAAGGTGGTAGACACTGAGAGACAGAGTCAGGGGCAGAGCGATAGAGTCAGGAGGAGAGATCAAAAAAATTCAGGGGACAGAGATAGTTAAAGGGAGAGAGATAGAGTCAAGGAGAGAGAGCGACAGAGTTAGAGGGAGAGAGACAAAGTTTGATGGAGAGACAAAGTGAGATAGTCATGTGAGAGAGATAGTCAGAGGGAGAGAGATAAAGTCTAGGAGAAAGAAAATCAAAGGGTGAGAGACAGAGTCAGGGGGAGAGCGATAAAGTTAGGAGAAGAGAGTGACAAATTCAGGGGACAGAGACATAGAGAGAAAGTTAAGGGGAGAGAGAGAGAGTCAAGGAGAGATAGTGATAGAGTTATAGGGAGAGAGACAAACTTTGATGGAGATAGTCGGGGAGAGAGATAAAGTCTAGGAGAAAGAAAATGAGAGGGTGGGAGACACTGAGAGACAGAGTCAGGGGGAGAGCGATAGAGTCAGGAGGAGATAGCAACAAATTCAGGGGACAGAGACACAGAGATAGTGAAGGGGAGAGATAGATTAAAGGAGAGAGAGCGATAGAGTTAGAGGGAGAGAGACAGTCAGATGGCGAGAGACACTGAGACAGTCATGTGAGAGAGAGTCATGGGGAAGGAGATAAAGTCTAGGAGAAAGAAAATCAGAGGGTGGGAGACACAGAGACAGCAGATCGCAAGGAGATTGACAGGAAGAGGGCATTTGTGGGAGGCAACTGAACATTTTCTGGGAGTGTTTGGAAAAACGCAGGCATGTCCAAGCTTTTGCAGGGCAGGTGTCTGACGTCAATTCCGGACACGAACAGCCTAAAGTGATTGCCCCGAATTTACGTCAGACACCCACCCTGCAAATGCATGGACACACCTGCGTTTTACCAAACACTCCCAGAAAACGTTCCGTTGACATCCACAAATGTTTTCTTCCAGTCAATCTCCTTGCAATTGTCTGTGCGAATGGATTCTTCATTAAATCCATTGCTCAGCAACGATCCACTTTGTACCCGTGCAACGCGCCTGCGTATTGCGGTGCACACGCACGCGCAGTTATGACCTGATCGCAGCGCAGCGAAAAAACCTAGCGTGCGATCAGGTCTGCATGACCCCCATGGTTTTGCCCATCTGCTAACAAAATTGCGGCTATGGGGGGGGTCATTCTAAGTTGATCGTAGCCCTGCAAAATTTTGCAAGGCTACGATCAGGAACTGAGACATGCATGGGGATGCCCAGCACAGGGCTAGTCCGCCCCGCAGGTCAATTCCGCCCCCCTTTCCCCCGCAGAAGTACAAAAGCATTGCACAGCGGCAATGCTTTTGTACTTCAGGAGTAGCTCCCGGCCAGCGCAGCTTTAGCGTGCTGGCCGGGAGCTAATCATCGCTACACGCCCCGCAGCGGCTGGTCAGCAGCAGCGTTCGGGTCAGAATGACCCCCATGAACCATATGTGCAGGCCAATTTATCCATCATGCACACGGGAATATCAGCTGTAGCAGCTAATTGTGAAGTATTAATATTTTTCCAATACATCTCTCATACTAACTTCCAACATGTACCTGGCTCAATGTTGCCTATATGTTTGAAAAAATCTTTTCCCTTATGATTGATAATGTGCTGATGAAGAGTTCATACAAACTCCACACAGAGATTCGATATGGAAATTATGATACTAACTAAAAGGCACTATTGATACTTGTCATTTTTTGCAATTGTTTGGTGGTTAAGGTGTGAGTAGAGAGAATTTTTGGTATTTCAATACCGCATATATTTCACTGGGATCCGGTCTGAAGATCGGCAGTGTCTGCCATACAAGTGGGTGCTGCATCTGTCTGCCACAAATCGGTCCAGTGCTGAGGCTGTGTTGCCATAATAAGTAACCGGGTGCTCTGTCTGCCATACAAGTGGGTGCTGTGCCTGTCTGCCACAAATCAGTCCAGTGCTTGGGCTGTGCTGCCATAATAAGTAACCGGGTGCTCTGTCTGCCATACAAGTGGGTGCTGTGCCTGTCTGCCACAAATCAGTCCAGTGCTTGGGCTGTGCTCCATAATAAGTCACTGGGTGCTCTGCCTGCCATACAAGTAGGTGAAGAAACATGAGACCCAGGGCCTCATCAGCCATAAGGCTGCAGCCTGGATGGCTGAGTCCTGGGGCTGGGGGGGGCGCAGCAGCGGCACAATAGATGCTTAGGATCTACCTACTACTGGAAGCTGCAGATTCCATGCAGACAGCATGGAAGACGGCCCTTCTAGGAGACAGATGCCAGGGGTATTACTAGACCAGAGGTTCTCAAACTCGGTCCTCAGGACCCCACACGGTGCATGTTTTGCAGGTAACCCAGCAGGTGCACAGGTGTATTAATTACTCACCGACACATTTTACAAAGTCCACAGGTGGAGCTAATTATTTCACTTGTGATTCTGTGAGGAGACCTGCAAAACATGCACCGTGTGGGGTACTGAGGACCGAGTTTGAGAACCTGTGTACTAGACCATTACCCAGCGCTACCCAGAATGAGCATGTAACCTCCTGGTACTAAGCATGTAACCCCTATGGCAACAAGCATATGTAACCCCTGGCAACGAGCATGTAACCCCTGGCAACGAGCAAGTGACCGGGTCCGACTTCCGGTCATCAGAATCACAGATGCCGGTGGCTTCTCCTCCCACCTCTAGCCACCAACAGCACCGTGGGCAGCAACATGGACATCCATATGTGCAGGGCAATTTATCCATCAGGCACACGGGAGTATCAGCAGCGGCAGCTAATTGTGAAGTATTAATATATCTCCAATACATGTGGGAGTGCCAGTAGTGTCTTCGGTGCAGAGGTGCAGGTGGTGTAATCAGTGCAGGAGTGCTGGCAGTATCCCCAGCGCAGGGGTGCCAGCAGTGTCAGCAGTCAGGGGTGCCGGCAGTGTGGGAGTGCCGGAAGTGTCCTCGGTGCAGAAGTGCTGGCAGTGTCGGCAGTGTAGGAGGTGTCCTCAGTGCAGGAGTGCTGGCAGTATCCCCAGTGCAGTTGTGCCGGCAGTGTCCTCAGTGCAGGAGTGTCGACAGTGTGGGAGTGCCAGAAGTGTCCTCGGTGCAGGGGTGTCGGCAGTGCCGGCAGTATGCTCAGTGCAGGGGTGCCGGTGACTTACTTACCTGCTGCAATGTTTTCAACCTGTTCGGTCCTAGCTCTGACGTCAAACACTCGCCCTGGACACACTTGCGTTTCTCTCACCATGCCTGCGTTTTTCTTACCACTCCCCGAAAACGGCTGCAAACGGTGAGTTGCCCAGGAACGCCCTCCGCCTGTCAATCTTCGTGCGATTGGTGCTGCGATCGCTTTTTTCGGTCCCAGCGTCGTTGCCCTGCGATGGCCATGCGTGCACATAGCAGCCGCCGCACATGCGCAGCACGGACCCGATTGCAGCTGTGCGAACGACGACATGCTGCGATCGAGTCGTAATGACCCCCTAAGTCCAGACCTACTTAGAAACTGCACAACATTTTTTACCATAGCAGGCCTGCACAAGCGATTGCAGCTTTGCTATGGGAAAAAACCAACCCTCATAGGTGGAGATTAGATGATTGCACGGGCAAAAAGCAGCTTCGTGCGATCAACTCGTAATGAGGCCCTTTATTTGGAAATATTTTATCATTGCAAAATCTTATATGTTCTTTTACTCTCTAGCACTAAGGTTTTTCTTAACTTATTATTTAATTTCACTTTAGACTTCATTCACCTCTGTGCTATGAGCAACATATAGTAACATCCCCCAGCCAGGATAAAATCTGTACCCCCCAAGGAGTCTACTTCAAAGGCCTCTCACACTGTGATTTTCACACCTACACAATTAGCAATTACACTCTAAAGCTGGCCATACATCACAACGACCTGATTACAGTGTCTATTTAACAGCAATGTTGGTGGAAAGCTACGTTACGTGATGCACTGGACACCCAGTGGTGAAACTATGAATTGTCATGAATTGTCACAGCACAACATGATGGCCCAACAACAAAAGGAATTCATGTCATGCCAAATTTACTGCCATGGCACTCTTTTCAGAAAGGTAATAGTGGACACATCTGTACCTTCATTTGAATCCTGACACTGGTGTACAAAGATACCTTTAATGTGAACAGTTTGACCTCTTTTCAGGTAAGTTATGTTGCTTAAGGGTGTGACCAGAGACAAAGTATTGCATCAACTTGATAGGTGATAATGGTCCAGTGCAGAGGAATTTGAAAGAAACCTTTATGTGAATGCCTCTCAGGGTTTTTAGGTGAGTTATTTGTTGAGTGATACATATCTTAAGTAATTGGAGGTGTATTTAACAAGCTTTTTTTTCCTTCCTTGGTCTCCGAGAAAGAAAGAAAAAAGAAATAGAGTCTCTCAAAGGACTAAGCGCTTATGTTGGACTACTCATTTGTTTGTTGATATATATTATTTTAGATGCAAAATGGCTGTTGAGTAGTAATATATATGTATAACTGTCATAGCCTCTCTGTGTGCTCTCCATCTTTTAAGAGAACCACAGCAAAGTAGAGGAATCAGGGTTAGCTTCAAGAGGAGGTGAGTTTGGTGTGAACTGTAAGGGGAGGTGGGATTAAGGTTAGCTGTAAGGAGGTTGTACTGTATCAGGTATTGGGCATGTTGATATTGTCCAATATCGAAAAAATCAACAGGTAAATGGCGCTCAATGTGGTTTCACATATGACAATAAGCAATAGATACTTAGAGTCCAAATGAAGATCAAATCAATCCCGCAGATTGGAAAGTCCTGTGTTATGATCCTCAGATTATGTTCCCTCAAGAAAGAACCTCTGTCTCCAGTAGTCGCTCAAGATAACATAAAAAGAAAATAATGCATTTTCCCTTGCAGACACTTAATCTCATTGTTGACTATTTTCTGGAATGAATCTACAAAGCAGCCTTTAACGTGACTGGGATTAAATTGGGACTTTTTCCTGAAGTTAATTTCAGTGGGCTCTACATTATTACTATTATCTCCCATTCTGTCATTGATGTTATTAACACCAGGCAGGGAATTGCTGTAATTGGCCAACGGCTTTTACCTGTTTAGAAAGCATCATTTTCAGATGAGGATATTTATGCATGGAAATTGCCCCCTTTTTTTTAAATAAAACCCTTTTTATCAGTATTCACACTTTCATTTTTGAGGAAGAATTTGGTTTGGAGCGTCGAAAGAAACCTTGATGCGAGGGTCCTTACCTGTGAAGAAGTGAGTATGGTACGCAACATCTAACAGAGATTTATTACGCCATTATCACGACAAAGATACCTTTATGTGTGGATAAATACCCTATACACTGTGAGTGGGGTACGCATTGGATGTGTAACATCTGTATCTATTGTTGCTTGAAAGAAGTTTGGGACGTATTGCACCATGATCTTTCATTATTTTCTTTTTATGTCATCTTGAGCGACTACTGGAGACAAAGGTTCTTTCTTGAGGGAACATAATCTGAGGATCATAAAACAGGACTTTCCAATCTGCGGGATTGATTTGATCTTCATTTGGACTCTAAGTATCTATTGCTTATTGTCATATGTGAAACCACATTGAGCGCCATTTACCTGTTGATTTTTTCGATATTGTACTTGTTATATAAGGGTTGAGTGGCCCTTTCATCCTCAGGTGGCTGCATAGGTGTGTTTGCTCCTTGGGTAATTGATTATTTTTGTTTTATGTTGATATTGTCCATTGGTAGCAGTGAGCGGGAGACTGGTGAGCATGCAGGGGATATGTTCCTAGCACTGTTTGTAGTAGAGTGGCAGCTACAAATATGTGCGCATGCATGCAGCAGTTACACCTTCTGTATTGAGACTCTAGGCACTAGATGAGTAGCATAGCGTATCTTTCTTTATACTTTGCAGCTTATATGTATCACAGATGCAGCAAAATGCTGCTCACAGTATATTACAGGTGCTAGACTGTGACATTAACCACATAGAAAAAGGATTTAACATGTCACAGATGAGGCACAACAGAACTCGACATAAAGAAAAGACACAGCTGCTGGCAGCAGAGCGCTATTTACATGGATCTAGCCAGGGGCGCTTTAATAGAGGAGGAGGCCCATGTGCTGCCTCCTCCGTACGGGCCTCCTTCTTTCTGCAAGAGCGCTGTAGAGTACGAGCACTAGAGGGCTCAGACTCTACTGCGCATGCGCAGATCTCCAGGAAAATGGCGCGGCGGCCATTTTCCAAGAGATTTCTCTACTGAGCATGCGCAGAACTCCATGAATATGTCCGCTGCGCCATTTTCATTGGGTTTTAACAGCGCCAGTGATGTCAGTGTGGGACTCCGGAGAAGTGAGTATTAAAAAAATGGGTGCAGTGGGCTCGGTGTGGGCCCGCTCTGGACTCAGGGGCCCGTGTGCATGGCACACACTGCACCCATTATAGAAACACCAGTGGGTCTAGCCTCAGTCATGCACAGATGTACATATATTTCACATCAACTTGTTCAGTGTTAGATAGTAATGCAATTTTGCTATCCCAATGGTTTTATTTATGTGAATAAATAAAACAACTGGGAACACATTTTGAAAATGAAAGATACTTGGTTCTGACAAATCACCAGCAATCTGGTGCACAAAGAAGGGTTATTTGGAGAAACTGAAGCCACGCTGTAAAAAAACACATTATTATATGTCTGTCTGCACCAGGGCACCAATCTGGCTGGTTGTCCTGTTGTCAGTGTTGTCTAAGGAGATGTGCAGATTAATACCATAAAGATTTTATGATCATTGTATAGTAACATATAAGGTATGTAAAAAATACTTCCCAAGGATGTGAGATACATGTTTCTAAGAATACAGTACAAGTGGGTTCTTACAGCAATGTCAACAGCAGCAATGGGATTTTAATGCATGCTAAATGTGGGACATTACTCTCGGCAGTTGCCTGGTACTGTACGTCTATATAGCCAAACAGTCCCTTTCTGGTTATTTCAAATTTAGCAGCCATTGAGGTGCATTGCTTCTGTGAATGAATAAGGAGTATTTATCAGTCATAAGCCAATCTTTTTCCTTGCGTACTCCATGCCTTGGTTGAGTAAAAATAATATAAACAACTTCATGTAATAATCTTTTTCTTCTTTATTACTGTATGCACAGATTTCATTAATTCACATTAAGGACCACAAAACTAACATAAATACTAGGATAAAGAATGGTTTTAGTAGAGTATCAAATTATATTATTAATGCAGTGTTCTCAAAAAGTGCTTGCATTGGACACTGACTGAGTTTAGCTCTTGTGTAGATAAATAAGATTATAGGTATTTGTTGTAAGTACAATAATTTTTGTTTTAGAAAAAATTGAATTGTCTAAAATACCTTGTATTTTTGGTTTGTAGTTTTCAAACCTAGTCTAAAAAAGTGCTTACTTTTTTTGCCTTTCCTGGCTCAATTTATGATACTAAATATTCAATCTCAGTTTCTATGACAACTACTTGTACATTAAATTGAAATTCTTAGCTACTATACTGCTGTTAAATTACTTATATTGAGAAAAATGTATATAAAGTAAGCTTATTTGTTCTCAAAACAGTTCATTTATGTGAACTTCAATGCTTTTATTTTTAATAATTACATGTCATCTAATTTAATGTTGGATTGATATTTACTTATAGCAAAGTTGAAATTGCAACTAAATATAATAATAAATAATTCAAAAACAATTTAACTGTATCTATATAAACAGTATGCTTCTTGGCCCAGCAGAAGAAATCTAATTATTCAGTTTTGTTTGTGATAGCAAAGCAGATACAGTAGGTCTTGTTAACAATCTAGGTGCAGACTCTTATTCTCTACAGTTTCGGGTAAAATTCTAATAAGTGGTAAACTATTTCAAATGAAAAATATTAACTAATTTGATTAACAAAATAATTGCACTATTTAGGGCTTCACAGAATTACGCAATATGCTTTATGTATTTAGTTTACTTTATACACTATAGTTATTTGAAAAAAACAGTAAAATCAGCCATGGTCATTTTGCATAATTGTCAAATATAGTGGTGTCTGAATAAAAGTAAGATAGAAAAACAGTTAAAGCCAGAGGTTGGTTAGAGTCTCACAAAGATGTAAGCCTCAACCCTATCCCTCGGCTCCTCATATTTTTAATTGCTGTCATCATGCATTTGAACAGAGTATACTGGTACAAGTGAAACCAATAAAAAAGTATACAGTAAGTGTTTATTGGAAGTATACTTGTGTTAAAGTAACAGTTTACATGTATCAAATAAGTTGTTACACATAAACTAAATGAAAAAAAATTACTATTGTGAGGTTAAGGAAGAAACGAAAACGGAAACTTGCATTTATTTACATATACAGTATGCAGAGATTAAAACATTTCAAGATGTACATAGCTCTGCATCTCCATTATATGTTAAGATAACACAAGAGGAGTAAAGCTACTCTCTTAGTAGGGCACTCACCTACTTAGTATTACAGCAATAGCTGTTTTTAACATGTATTGTTTATTAGTATATATAGAAAATTGTAGTGATAACACACAGGAACGTGCGGTGAGGTAAATGGCTCAGTAGGCACTGGCTAGTACCAGAGCCAGATTTACATACAATATATAAGCCCAAGGGATCATGTGGGCAATATACAAAGATGCAGCAGTATATACTTATGGAAATTTGGTGAGGTTTGATCAGAGCTGTGTGGAAAAGGTAGACAGGTGAGGCCTTCGGACAGATAGTGCTTCATTGTAGGAGTGTTCATGGTGTCAAGCTGTGGGTGCAACTGTAACGGAAGAGTCAGAAGATACCTTTTGTACAGGGAGCTGGATGTGTGGGAGTCTGAGGTGGGGAGCCCAGCGTGTGCACAAGCAGGTGCTTCAACCAGGTGTACACTTCACCCAGAGTCTTGAATATAATGGCAATGGTGCCATTATATGTGTCTGGTTTACAACTAATCATCATCATTATCATCTTTCACCTTCCCTGTACCTAATTCAAGATACAGTATGTGCCTCTTAACAGAAGTGTGTCTTAAAAGTGTAGATGTTATCAAAATGTAGTTCTGTTTGCTAATTTTCTGAGTATGCACAATATGAATTCACAAAAGATTGTGACTGGTAGTGTGACGTCTGGTGCTAGGGCCTAGCAATGCTCTTAGCTGAATGAAGTACTGTACCACCAACATTTCAGCATTTTGTTGATTAAATCGATGTTATCCATGACTAAAATGACTGTATTTATGTAATTAGCATATATACCATATCTTTCTTAACTCCTTTCTTCAACACTTTTGAATAAAATATTTTTAATTAAAATTGTTTATTAGTGATTTGTTGTAAATGTGATTATTTTTAAACCACATAAATTAATTAATTCCTCCCAGATTAATAAAGACCAATCATGGTAAATATAATAAGCAGATGGACATGTCTGTGGTGTAATGAAACATGCTGGGATATATTACAGGTTGAGTATCCCATATCCAAATATTCCGAAATACGGAATATTCCGAAATACGGACTTTTTTGAGTGAGAGTGAGATAGTGAAATCTTTGTTTTCTGATGACTCTGTGTACTCAAACTTTGTTTAATACACAAAGTTATAAAAAATATTTTATTAAATGACCTTCAGGCTGTGTGTATAAGGTGTATATGAAACATAAATTAATTGTGTGAATGTACACACACTTTGTTTAATGCACAAAGTTATTACAAATATTGGCTAAAATTACCTTCAGGCTGTGTGTATAAGGTGTATATGTAACATAAATGTATTCTGTGCTTAGACTTACGTCCCATCACCATGATATCTCATTATGGTATGCAATTATTCCAAAATACGGAAAAATCCGATATCCAAAATACCTCTGGTCCCAAGCATTTTGGATAAGGGATACTCAACCTGTATATTTATTTAGCAATGTTTATAATTTAAGCAGTCAGGAGTGTGAGATACATTTTGAGGGGGAGATTTATCAAGCAACAGCGAAAGATAAAGTGGTAGCTAATAATCAGAATCTGTCATTTTTCAAGGATAGCAAACAGATTTTTCATGGATAGTCTTTAAAATGAGAGAAGCTGGTTGGTACTTATCCCCTCTCTACTTTATATCTCTACTTTATACTTTCTGTCGGACCGTTGGTGGGGGCGAGCCGTGGCAGATGCGTGATGTCACACGCAGTCGTTGTGACCTGGGCTGTGACAAGTAGTTCCCTGCCAGAGCACAGGAGCTTTGCTGGCTGGGAGCTACTCTTCCAGTACAAAAGCCTTGCCGCTATGCAATGCTTTTGTACTTGTGCAGGGGAAGGGGGCATGGCCCTGACATGCGGGGTGCACTAGCCCTGTGCTGGGTGTCCCCCCACATGTCAGGGAAGCTGATCGTACATGTGCTAAATTTAGCACATCTATGATCAGGTCTGAGTCACCCCCTCTGTCTTAAGAATGTCAAGTCATCCATATTAGCATTGTCATGATCTGACTGGCTAAATCTCAACCTACTATGCCTGTATCAGTTTCTGGATACATACAAGTGCATGAATAGGATAAAGGAAAGCACACGTTAAAAAGTGAATGGAAATAATATGGACCTAGAGTAGCAATAAGTACTGTGGTGAGGTTCTTATTAAACTGATGTTCATAATCTGTGGCATGAAATGCACATCCTTGTGGAACTCAATACAGGTTGAGTATTCCATATCCAAATATTCCGAAATACGGAATATTCCGAAATACAGACTTTTTTGAGTGAGACTGAGATAGTGAAATCTTTGTTTTTTGATGGCTCAATGTACACAAACTTTGTTTAATACACAAAGTTATTAAAAATATTGTATTAAATGACCTTCAGGCTGTGTGTATAAGGTGTATATGAAACATAAATGAATTGTGTGACTGTACACACACTTTGTTTAATGCACAAAGTTATAAAAAATATTGTCTAAAATTACCTTCAGGCTGTGTGTATATGGTGTATATGTAACATAATATACCATGATATTTCATTATGGTATGCAATTATTCTAAAATACGGAAAAATCCAATATCCAAAATACCTCTGGTCCCAAGCATTTTGGATAAGGGATACTCAACCTGTATATGCATTAAACTTGCATCTACTGTCATTTGAACATATTTCATTGTGACTTTGAATCACTACCTTGTGCCTTTTTGCCCCCACCATTAATCAAAGCCATATCTTAAACACCTTCCATTCTACCAAGTTCCTGAAGCCTCTATGAAATGCCATGATCTGCAATCACTAAGTTTCAAAAGAAAAATGTAAAGTAAATCTACAGTATGCCACAAGATTAATTGTTTTTCTACTAGAAACACATTAATGTAACAGAAGCAATTAAAAGTGACATATTTTAAGATGGAGCTATGCAAACAAAGCCGCATGTGAAAGATACACTGAAATGCTCTAGGCAACTTATTTTCTGTTTTTTTTTTCTTGGTAAAAATGGGGAAAAATAATGTAATGTACTACATTTCATGCAATCTATAATTAGTTAACTGAATAATAATATATTGTCCACACTAAAATATGATTTTTCCTTTTAGCTTAAAGCTGAGTAAATTTGAAGAAAAGCAAATCAGAGCAAGATCCTTGTTATCTATTAACCTCATCTGCTGCCTAGGACAAGAATAATAACTTGATAAATGAGTCATCAAAAGAATTGTTTAAAGATCAGGGACATTTGCAGTAATGGGGTTAGTGTCATCTCCCAGTTGTGTTTGAAATAAAATAAGGTTTTACGGAAAGGTCCATTATTGCCAAATAAAACATTTGAAATCATTTTTCAATCTTCCAGATTACTTACATTTTTAAACTATAAAAGCTCTAAGCTTAAAGTAAGCTGCTTTTTTATACATATTAACTTTCTATACAGCATTTTCTACACTTCATATGTATCACTGGCTTGGGTACAGGATCCCGGTGGTCAGAATAGCAATGCTGGGATCCCAACTGCCAGAATGCCGGCAGGGGGCAAGCACAATGAAGTCCCTTGTGGGCTCGCTGCCCTCGTCACGCTGCAGGCTTGGTGGCTCGCAGCGCTCCCCACAGGTTCTTTTCCCACTCCATGGGTATTGTGGACACCCAGGAGTGGGAATAGCTGTGGCAGCACTGCTGGCATTCTGGCAGTCAGGATCCATGTGTCAGTATTCTGACCGCCGGAATCCAGACCGCCGGCATCCTGACTACATCCCGTATCCCCAAAGTAAATATACCCACCTACCTCTCAAATAAAATAACTAAACCTACTTGTGAGCAGATCGGAGTTAAGATGCTGTCTCCTTGGATAGATGGATACACTTACATTCATCTTACAGCAGCCCAAATAGTGACTGCCTAGTCCAGGGTGTTTGGTGCATATAGCCTCAGCTATTTTTATTTTCAACAAAAGTAAAACAAGACATAAACAGAAATCCTAGCCTGTCTGGGCACTAACTATACACAATGTTTTCCTATCTTTGTGTGAGAAGGACCTACCGTCCAACTCACCAAACATCAGATCAACACATCACTCACTTCAGGCAGAAATGGTGTCTGTCTCTACAAACCAGTAGCTTGCTCCCCAGGCAATGAGCAACTTCCTGCTCAGACTGACAAGCTTTTTTTACACCCACGCAGGTGTTCAAACTAACTAGCATTCTCTAATTTAGTCTGTTTTGCAGAAATGGACCTTTTCATGGGGTTTTAAAGTCGTAGGACAGATACCTTAGACATATGTACCTGCCCACAAACACAATTCCACTGCTTTTATTCCACAGTTTTTATTCACAAACTGTACAAATAAACAGAACAATAACTTTTTTTTATTGATGATTAAACACAATGGCGTGTCATTGAATTCATTAAACAGTTTATATTAAGTACCAAATGCAATTGTTGGCTGTTGATATATATTAAAAAATTATAAAGTCACTGAAATTTAATTGCACTTTGAACCAGTTTGAAATATTTGAGCACCGGAATTCTGAATGCTCTACCACTACAAATGAGACATTGCAAACTTCCCATTTTAATCTACCCAAATGCAATATTGCAAACATCCATTTTGGAAATGCAATGTTGAGTAAAGTTAGGTGCACACATGAAATACCTGTTCGATATGATACAACGATATATCGTGTCCATGTACACACATGATCTGCTGTATGTATCGTGTTTGAGGAACATTGCTGCACCATCATCCCATTTGACGTGAGGCACATTAGATGGGTTGATGCAAAGGGCAATGTACAGAGTGGTCGCGGGTACCATGATTGCATAATAAATTGTGTAGAGTGTACCAAGCATTGGACCTTCATTTGATCTTCTGCACACTAACTCCCCTGCCTGCTTTCATTCCTTCCTTAATCTATCTATGGGCCTGATTCAGGTCTGGATGCATTAATGCAAAAAACGCAAAGTACCAATGTTTGGTACTTTGCACATGTGTAGTATGGGTCCTGTATTGTCATATGCAATATGGCTGCAGATGTAAAGCGAATGACAGTCTGCGCTATTTAGGTTGGGGAGGGGGCAGCAATGGCTCCATTTTTGTAGGAATGCCAAGGCCAGGGACTCTGTCTACTGATGGAGATTTCCTGGCCTCAGGGATTGAGCAATGTTGGTTGGTCTGTGTTACTTCAGGGTTGACTCAGCTGGCGGATGGTGTAGCAAGTGATCTGATGCTGCATCCCCAGACTGGATCATACATGCATGCAGTATGTATCTTTTTATACCAGATGATTCCTACTGCATTACCATATGAAATCATTGCACACTTGTCCACATCTGAATCAGGCGTCATATCCCCGAGGAGTGGGTCTGGAAAGCATACGGTAGTTGATGATACTAAACTGTGTAGAGTAATTAATTCAGATAAGGATGTTGAGTCTCTACAGAATGACGTAATTATACTGGAGGTTTGGGCAGACAAATGGAGAATGAGGATCAATATAGAAAAATGTCAGGTTTTGCACCTTGTGGACTAAGAACAATTTGACAGCATATAAATTAAATAGGCAAAATGCATGGGAAACGTTAGTTGAAAAAGATTTGGGGGTGCTCATTGATAATAGACTTAGCAGCAGTTCCCAATGTCATAGTGCAGCAACAAAAGCAAATAATGTGTTGGCATGCATAAAACGGGGAATTGACACAAGGGATGAGAGTGTAATCCTGCCACTGTACAAATCATTTGTATGGCCACACCTTGAATATTGTGTACAGTTCTGGGCAATTCTCTATAAAAAAAATTATCTTGGAATTTAAAAGGGTTCAGAGGGAGTCACCAAACTGAACAAGGGGTTAGAGGCACTGGATTATGAGGAAAGGCTTACAAGGTTACATATGTTTACACTCGAAAAGAGGCAGCTGAGAGGGGACATTATTAATATTTACAAATACATAAAGGGACAATGCAAGGATCTATCAGGCGATTTGTTTACATAAAAATCGATACAGATAGAAGATAGAAAATTTCATAGACAATGAAGGAAAGGGTTCTTCACAGTAAGGGCAGTAAAAATTTGGAATTCTCTGCCAGTAAAGCTAGTAATGGTGGACTCAGTCAATATGTTTAAAAATGAATTAGATAAATTCCTAGCTGACAGAAATATCAAAGGATAGCATTTAAAGGAAGAAAATTTTAGAAACAGCATGAATTTTAGTTGTTATTTAGACTAAAAAACATAACTTAATCTGGGTCATAATAGCTAACCTACAGTTATATACAGATTAGTGTAAGAATTATAATACAGGTTGAACTCGATGGACATTTTGTATTTTTTCAACCTCATTAACTATGTTACTATGCAATGCAGTATTTTTGATAGCCAGTTAATTTATTTTTAAACAAATTCCCTCATATCTATGTATACCTGTTTGATGGATTCAACAAATCTAGCAGTGCAACTAGTAACTGAATAAACAATAGCTGTATTAGTCAAACAGAAAAATAGACTATTATAAACCTCTGATATTATATTTCTATATACATATATATGTATATATATATATATATATGCTGTATATATATATATATATATATATACTGTATATATATTCAGTATATACAGTATACATATATATATATATATATATATATATATATATATATATATATATATATATTAGAGATGTGCGGCGGAGACTTTTCGGGTTTTGGTTTTGGATCTGGATCTCTGCTCGTGTTTTGGATCTGATTTAGTTTTGCCAAAACCACCCTTTCGGGTTTTGGTTTTGGATCTGGATGTTTTTAAAAAACAAACAAAAAACTGTAAAATCACAGAATTTTGGGGTAATTTTGATCCTACGGTATTATTAACCTCGATAGCATTAATTTCCATTCATTTACAGTCTATTCTGAACACCTCACACCTCACAATATTGTTTTTAGGCCAAAAGGTCACACAGAGGTCGCTGGATGACTAAGCTAAGCAACACAAGAGGTTGGAACAAACACCTGGCCCATCTAGGAGTGGCACTGCAGTGGCAGACAGGGAGGCAGTTTTAAAATAATCTAGGCCCCAAAGAGCACATAATGGAAAGAAAAAAAAGTGGTGCAAGGTGGAATTGTCCTTGGGAACTCCCACCAATCCTCATGTTGTTTAAACAGGACATGCACAGTTTAATAAACCCATCATTTCAGCGACAGGTGGTCCCCATTGAAAAAGCTCACCAAGTTCTCCGAATCATAGCTACTGTAGCTACAAACATACCACCTCCATATTTGATGACTTTTCACATTATGAGAAGAGGCAAGAGAAAGAGAACAGTGTCAAGAAGGTGATACAAAATTAGAGAGGCAAACACAATCATGAACAACAGACAGGCTTTCACCTCCACTCTTATATTGGTGTGGAATGGAAAGGACTTCAGCCAAGCAAATATATAATTACCACATTACTAGACAAACTGAAAAACTAGGGCCAAAGCCTCCAAATTTGTACCCCCTTCTCCATTTTCAGGGATTAAGATAATCTTGGATTTAATGCTGGTATGCAAATGAACAGGTGTATACCACAGGATCAAGATTGGATATGTTCCCCTCTACAGGGTCTGGAGACTTATTTTGTGAAAATCTCGTGGGTTTCTTTTTTTCCATTTTTTTCAATTGCATTTTCATTTACATATTTTGTGGCAGATGCCTTATTTTTGTTTTTCACAGCTCCCAGTTACACGCATGTGAGCATACCTGTGTGTATTCTTTTTTTTTTCATATTTAATTTTTAAATAAAGCAGACACTTACATGTTTTAGCAGCCCCTCCCGAGCCCCCACAGTAGCCCCGGAAGGGCAAGTTGAGTTTGGGTGTGTTCGATCCAATACTAAGCAGGACTGTGCACTAAATTTTTTGTTATTGTCCCCCTGCCCTAGAGGAGCTTACCACTCTACAGTCGAAAATCATTTCATACTATAAGTAGGACTGTGGGAGGAAGCAGAGCTAACCTCTGTGCCCACAGCATGCCTCAGCCTGGCAAGCCAGACATCTATCTGGCTGTAAGCCACCATGAGACTCCATACTGTGCCTAATTCAGTAACTGTTTGTGCCTCACAGGAGCACCTAGCCCATCTAGTGCTGCAGTGCAATGGAAAGCTGATGCAATGTAAGATCACTGAAACTCTGTTCTTCTAACGCCGCAAGGTCTTGCAATAACCCTACGCAGCCCTTAAGAAAATGCCCCAGTACAATAAATGTGCATCTTGTAAATAAATAATCCCAAAATGTGGATCATCAATAATAAATCAAAATTAAGGTTGACTAATTGAAGCCATTAATTTGAGTGAGTCCCTAACATGAAATAATTAAGAAGAAATTCTCTCTAATGCTCCATCAGAAAAATCTCAATTTTCCCTCTCCAGCAGCTGTGCTGAATTATGATTCAGTCTTTTCTGAGTCACACTGACTTTGGCCACAAATGTGCTATCATTGGAAAACACTTAGTCAAAATTACAATTTCCATTTCCACCTTTGTGGCTGTGTTTTCTCAAATCTGTTTGTGATGTTGAAGCTTGTTTCATATATACTCTAGGCTTTCATTTAAACCTAGGATCAAGTACAGCAGCACCCCTGGAGTTATACGGCAGCACCCCTGGATTTATACAGAATAGGCAGCACCCCTGGAGAATTACACAGCATAGCAGACAGGAAACAGCACCCCTGGACTTAAACGGCAGTGGGGCAGCACCCTTGGATTGATAGGGCAGAGGGGTAGTACCACATATAGGGCAGCCCCCCTGGTATGATGAAGACGTGAACTCTTCTGTTGTATAAACAGGACACGCACACTTTCATAAAGCAATCATTTTATCATTTAATCAACACGACTGGCTGAAATGATTGCTTTGTTTGGGCCCCCACCAAAAAAAGCAATTAATCTCTCTTTGCATAAACTTGCTCCACAGTGGCACATGTTATCCTCAGACTCAGATTCCCCCCCGCTTCAGTGTTTACATCCTCATCCTCACAGAGAAATAATATTCAAACAAACCACATCATTTAGGTATCAGTGGACTGCTTATGCTATTACCCAAAGTTTCTGAACTTGACAATGACTTATGTTGAATGCACTGCAGGTGATGTATAAGGGAGGATGTTCCTAGGTGGTTAATGTCCTTACCCCTACTTATTATGGATTGACAAAGGCAACAGACGGCTTGCCACCTGTTGTCCGGATTTGTGAAGAAATAATTCCACGCCGAAGAGGTGACTTTTTTGTATTTTGCCCAGGCATGACAGTGGGCTTTTTCATCCCATGGCCAACAAATCTCCACTGGTGCCTTATTCAAACAAACCACATCACCATCAGAATACTCATCGTCAACTTCAGCGCCAGCTACAGCAATATCCTCCTCATCCTGGTGTACTTCTATAATGACATCCTCAGTCTCAATATCAGCAACTGGACTGGCAGTGCTCCTCTCAGCACTTGCAGAGGGCATGCAAATGGTGGTAGAAGCCTCCTCTTCCCATACAGTGTTGAGAAGGTCAGGCCTAGACATCGCAACCAAAGACAGTGCCAGCACCTCTGTATTTTCACAACACCACTGTGATTTTACAGGATACAAGACAAAGCCAGTGTACATTTATTTTCACTGCCCCCTGTATTTTACAGCATACAGGACCAGTATACTTTTATTTTAACAACATCACCCCCTGTATTTCTACAGCATACAGAACCAGTGTACATGTATTTTAACAGCAGCACCCCTGTATTTTTACAGCATACACGACTAGTGTACTTATATTTTAACAGCAGCACCCCTGTATTTTTACAGCATACAGGACCAGTGTACCTTTTATTTCACAGCATCACCCCTGTATTTTTACAGCATACAAGACAGGGCCAGTGTACATTTATGTTAACAGCAGCACCCCTGTATTTTTACAGCATACAGGGCAGGTGTACTTTTATTATAACAGCAGCACCCCTGTATTTTTACAGCATACAGGACCAGTGTACCTTTTATTTCACAGCATCACCCCTGTATTTTTACAGCACACAAGACAGGGCAAGTGTACATTTATAAAAAAATGGGGATGTCTCCCAGCGCTAGCGTTATCAGGTGTGTAATAAGTGGTAGATGGCAATATCTACTCGTGGAAATTAAAATCACTCAAACATCAATGTAATTTCAAAATAAAAGTAGTATTTTATTAATCTGGCACAGGATAAAAAGTTATTTTATACAGTGGACCCTAATTTGAAGATCCTCACTATTATCAAAAAATATATAAAATACTTAAGTGATCCTAGTACCGGTATACTCAATACAAACAAAACAATCACATACAACAATGAACATATAAAACCAGTGATACGCTAAAGTCTCGGTTTATTCACTTGGTGAGTACTTGTAATCCTCAGGTAAATATAAGCATGTGGGAGTAGGTACTATAGCATAGTCATCTATCATGCAGGGAATTAGCCCAACAAATATTCTGGTTAATACTAGCCAAGAGGTATAAAGTCCTTCCAAGGTAGGAGTCAGCAAATCATTAAAGCAGGGATCGTCAGCTCCTAAATGTAAATGTCCAAAATGCTAAAAGCACTTACTTCCAAGTCACAGGAGGTTGTAGAACGGGTATCTGCCGGCAGACATGTGTAATAGCTCCGCAATCTACTAGTTTCGCCTGACACCGCAGGCTTCCTCAGGATAGCCGAGCTGTACCGATATCCCATTCTTTATCCCCGCCTGATAAACTAGGGAGATATTATTTTTTATTTATTATCTTTATTATTTTAATTTAAGGAGCAAGAGGCACTGTCTTTTTGTGTTTGTTATGTGTTGTCTGTATTTTATAATTTTTATTCCTGTCTCACACTATGTGGAATTTCTGGAGGTTATCATTATCCTTCCAGAACTACACCCCCTCAAGTGAGTTATGAGGGGTTATATTTAAATCCCACTCCCTGTAGAACTAAGAGGGAAGGGACATTATGGATATGGGAAAATGAGTAGTAATAACAGGATTTTAACAGGCGTGAATAAACAGAATATTATGAATATATAATGAGGACTGTATCTGGGGTGGATAAAAAGGGCCATCCTACCATGCAATAAATAAGATGCATACATATGGAGGAGAGGAGAAAAAGCACTGAATATCGCTAGCGACTTATTGATGGTCACCATGACAACAGAGCCGCCACATAGGAGACGTGGACGGAGGTCTGGCTACCATGGAGACGAGTGGGACAGAGCGGTATACGTCATCACGTCCAGTTACCATGACTACTTGTACAACAGACTGAGGACGTGGACGGAGGTTTGGTCGTCATGGTAACGTAGGCGTATGAAACGTGGAAGGAGATTTGGTTACCATGACGACTGCCATGTCAGGCGGGGATAAAGAATGGGATATCGGTACAGCTCGGCTATCCTGAGGAAGCCTGCGGTGTCAGGCGAAACTAGTAGATTGCGGAGCTATTACACATGTCTGCCGGCAGACACCCGTTCTACAACCTCCTGTGACTTGGAAGTAAGTGCTTTTAGCATTTTGGACATTTACATTTAGGAGCTGACGATTCCTGCTTTAATGATTTGCTGACTCCTACCTTGGAAGGACTTTATACCTCCTGGCTGGTATTAACCAGAATATTTGTTGGGCTAATTCCCTGCATGATAGATTACTATGCTATAGTACCTACTCCCACATGCTTATATTTACCTGAGGATTACAAGTACTCACCAAGTGAATAAACCGCGACTTTAGCGTATCACTGGTTTTATATGTTCATTGTTGTATGTGATTGTTTTGTTTGTATTGAGTATACCGGTACTAGGATCACTTATAAGTATTTTATATATTTTTTGATAATAGTGAGGATCTCCATATTAGGGTCCACTGTATAAAATAACTTTTTATCCTGTGCCAGATTAATAAAATACTACTTTTATTTTGAAATTACATTGATGTTTGAGTGATTTTAATTTCCACGAGTAGATATTGCCATCTACCACTTATTACACACCTGATAACGCTAGCGCTGGGAGACATCCCCCTTTTTTTCTTTGCACTTTTGTGAGGATAGTGGAAATCCTCTCCCCTACTCCACAGCAGCTTAAGTTGATCAGGCGAGGCATAACAGCGCAGTCCTCTATTCCTTGTTTTGATAAGTGTACATTTATGTTAACAGCAGCACCCCTGTATTTTTACAGCATACAGGGCAGGTGTACTTTTATTTTAACAGCAGCACCCCTGTTTTTTACAGGATACAGGACCAGTGTACATTTATTTCACAGCAGCTCCCCAGACTTTTTACAGCATACAAGACAGGGTCAGTGTACATTTAATTTCACCTCACCCCAGAATTTTTACATCCAGCACCCCTGTATTTTCCCAGCATACATGAGGACAGTGCCCCTACCTACTGTACAACACAGTGACAGCCAGGACAACATCTATATACAGCTGCAGCACCCATAACAGCACATGAAACACCAGTGACAGCCAGGACAGCACCCCTAACATCACAGGGACACAACAGTGACAGGAACAGCATCTCTAGAGAGCACACACTGACCCCACATGATGCTACTACCCACAGAGAGAGACAGAGATCTGTCTCCCTCACTCTCCATGTCTGGAGTGAAAATGGCGGCGATGCTTGGCTCCTTATATGGAATCTAAAACTTGCGAGAACACGACAGCAGAATGATTACCTTTTGCCTCGTTCTGGGATCCAAGTCTATAAGGAATTCTTGAGCCAGACTCTGATTCTGGCTTGGAATATAATTTCAGGGGGGTTCGGTTCAAAGGGAACTGAACCAGCTCATCTCTAGTCTTTACTGTGCTAAAATATGCTAATGCTGCAAGAGGAGTCTTGTGTAACTAAGTGCCCAATTTATCACCATCCTTATCCTCAGATGAGGATGGTATGTGATAAAATTGACCAAACTCTCAAAGCATTTATTGTATATATCACATGGATGTATCAATAAATGCATGCCGGGACAGAGCCCAGCGAATGCTCTCTGCAGCATTATCAGGGTATTTTTTCAGAAAAAAAACAGTTCCTGCTGAGCATGCATTGACGCAATTGCTACTACCGCTGGCAGGTATCACCCCCTGTCATGAAGAACCCCAGCGCCATGTCCCCCCACCAGTAAGCATAGCAGTCCCAAGAGCCAGTGATTGGTGCTCCTCTAGGGCTGCAAGTCATCGGATCTTGTGCACTGCTGTGATCCCCACTGCTTTAAAGTAAGCTGCTGTTTTGTAGTGCACAGGAGGTCCCGATGGCCGGCAGCCCACACTGGAGCACCGATCACTAGCTCCTGTGACTGGTAAGTAAGTTTGTTTTTAAACTTTTATTATTATTTTTTTCAACTGTGATCCATCTAACACACATAGCTGATCACTGCTGAGGGGGGCAGAGAATGCTGTGCTGAAGGCTGCATATCGCAGTGCTGCCCTGTGATAACCCTTGCGTAATTATCACAAGGGTCAGTCCAGGTTTATTTTACAATTTCATTTTTAGTAAATTTTCCCAGATTGCATTTCCCATTATAAGTATGGGAAATGAAATCTGATAACTTAAAAAATGTGAATTAAAGGGTTTGGACCAGTGTTTAATGAAAATGGTTCCAAAAGCCTTTTAATACATTTAAGTAATACTAAAATAATTTGAAAAGGGTATGCAAACACCCTTTTTCACATTTGTTTAGTAAAAATAATGTTAATAAATTAGAGATGAGTGGGTTTGGTTCTCAGAGAACCGAACCCCCCCCCCCCCCCCCTCCAAACTTCATGATCCGAGTTGGGAACAGAGTTCGGCTCCTGACTTCCTGCCAGACTTGGATCCCAAAACGAGGCAATACATCATCATCTCGCCGTCAGAATCTCATAGGTTTTGCATTCCATATATGATGAAGACACGCGTCACCGCTATTTTCACTCCAGACTTGGAAAGTAAGGTAGACAGACCTCTGTCTCTCTTTGTGGGTGGTGGCATCAGGTGGAGTCAGTGTGTGCTCTCTAGGGGTGTTGTCCTGTCACTGTGGTGTCCCTATGCTATTGTAATGGGTGCAGTTCTGTCACTGTGGTGTCACGTGCTGTTAAGGGTGCTGCAGCTATACATTGCTGTTGCTGTCCTGGCTGTCACTGTGCTGTACAGGTGTACTGTCCTGTATGCTGTGAAAATACAGGGGTGCTGTGAAAATACAGGGGTGCTGGTTCTGTACTGTATGCTGTGAAAATACAAGTGTGCTGTGCAGGGACATGCGGTGAGCTAAATGGCTTAGGAGCCACTGGCTAGCACCAGAGCCAGATTTACATGCAATATATGAGCCAAAGGGTACATCTGGGCATTATACACAGGTGCAGCAGTATAAACTTCTGGAAATTTGGAAGGTGTTAATCAGAGATGTGCGGAGAAGATAAGCAGGTGAGGCCTCACCTGCCATAGAATTTTCACTCCAGTGTTGGCTATAAAAATTATTAGAATAATGCAAAGAAGATATTTCAAACAAATTCTTTGTATTTTCCATATACTTTATACAGTCAAAACATTGGCACAAACGTTAGTATGGGAGGAAAGGCTCTGCCTCACCTGCCTCACCTGCCTCACCCCACCGCACGTCACTGGTGCTGTGAAAAGACAGGGGCACTGGTTCTTTCCTGTATGCTGTAAAAAATACAAAGGTGTTGTAAAGATACACTGTCCCTGTCTTGTATGCTGTAAAATACAGGGGTGATGTGAAAATAAATGTAGACTGGCCCTCTCTTGTATGCTGTAAAAATTCAGGGATGATGTGAAAATAAATGTACACTGGCCCTGTCTTGTATGCTGTAAAAATACAGGGTTGCTGTGAAAATAAATGTACACTGGCCCTGTCTAAATGCTGTAAAATTACAGGGGTGTTGTTAAAATACAGGGGTGCTGGCACTGTCCTGTTTGCTGTAAAAATACAGTGGTGCTGTGAAAATAAATGTACACTTGCATCTTGCCCGAAACATGGTGAGCAAAGTGAGCCATGCAAGGGGACACGGTGCACTAATTGGGGTTCCCCATCACTTTTCAAAGAAAATGACACCAAAAAAACTAAAAAAAAACTCATGTCAACCGTTTTCCATGTCGACCTAGCACATGTCGACCTAATGACCATGTTGACCTAATGCATGTCGACCAAACGTGGTTGACCCAATGTATGTCGATCTAACTCATGTTGACCTAATAAACCACACCCATATTTTCCAGTCCTCTGGTATTATTCCTGTAGCTAGCGACTGGTTAAATAATACTGTGACTGGTGACTTAAGGTCTTTTAGTATCCATGGATGTATCTCGCCTGGTTCCATTGATTTATCCCCTTTCATTTTTTAGAGTTCTATTAGGACTTTCTTCTATTGGAATGTGAATGTAATGATCTTATTTTTACTACAACTTAACTCTGGCCCCTTCCTGTCTTTTTCTGTAGTGAATATTGAACAAAAATAATTATATAGATTATCTGTTACTTCCTTGTCTCCTTGGACCAACCTCTCACTCTCTGTTTAAGTCTTATTATCCTTCTTTCTGCTATTCTTCTTTTACTTATATACCTGAAAAAAGTTTTGCCCATCTAACCTTGTGACTGGGCCATTTTCTCCTCAGCTTGTGCCTTTGCAATCTGATTACTGTCTTAACCTCTTTCTGTATGACAATATATTCCCCTTTGTCTTCATTATTTAGAGTCTGCTTATATTTCCTAAAGGACATCTTTTTGCTCCCACTCTAGTTGATACTGTACCTCTTTTGGAAACCACACTGGCTTTCTTTTCTTTGTGCATTTCTTAACCTTTTTTTATTCAAGGGTCTGCTGCTTTTAGTATTATAGGTTTTATTTTCACCCCCCTCTACTGCACTCCTTCCAAGTTCCTCCAATATTACCTTTTAAAGTATTATGTGAGTGCTGCCTGAATTGAGATTATATATATATATTAGCGATGGGTGGTTTGGATTCTGTGGAATTTGCACCGCTCCGAACACCGGGATCAGAGCCTGAGGCTCGGGTGTTCACGCTAGATTCAGATCTCATCACGAGGCTGAACGTCATCGTCCTGGCGTTGGATTCTCGTAGGACTTGTATTCTATTAAAGGCACCACAGCTGGCACTCATTGCCATTTCCCGGAGATAGCAGCACACTGATGTGTGCTGCACTAACTCTACAGTCAAAAAAACATATAGGGGGGAACATTCAGTCATTTAAAAAATACTATATAGAAATTAGGAAGGAAGGGAACATATACTCTGTCACATATGCATAGGGGATACACTGCTACAAGCCTGCAACTGCTGTGTCTAGAGTCTCAAATGGGCTGTGTTGGCAGTGTGTAGGCACTATTATTGTGTGTAACTGTAGGTGGTACACTGCATGCTGCTGTATGCTGTGTTGACTCTGCTGTATTATATTATAACTGTGCTGTGTCCAGAGTCTCACAAGGGGCTGTGCTCTATAATCACAGTGTATAGGAACGTGCTGCTGTATACGGCACTGTACTCTGCTGTAAACTGTACTGTTTGGTGTGCTGCGTTCACACACATCTATAAGCCCTGTGATTCCAGGCAGTGATCTGCAAACTGCAAGTATAAAAAAATAAAAAGTATTGTACTATTTGGTGCGCTGTACCCTAGTTCGCTTTCTTCATGTGCATCTAACCCTGTGATTTACACAGTTTGAAAGGAGCTGCAAGTTATATAAAAAAAATATTAATAATTTCTGTTGTTTGTACTATTTGGTGCGCTGAATCCTAGTACGATGTCTTCACGTGCAGCTAATACTGTGATTCACACAGTTTGAAAGGAGCTGCAAGTTATATAAGAACATATATTGTTAATTTCTATTGTTTGTACTATTTGAAAAGAGCTACAAGGTATAATATATGTATGTATGTATATATATATATATATATATATATATATATATATACATGTGTATAGTACAGTTCAATAGTTTGTACTACTTGATGTGCTGTACCCTAGTGTGCTTTTTTCATGTGCATCTAACCCTCTGATTCACAGTTTGAAAAGAGCTACAAGGTATAATATATATACATATACAGTATATATATATATATATATATATATATATATATACTAAAGTTCTTTGACCAGGGTGACCAGTGAACTCTGTCCCCTGGCTGTGGCATTACCCCCGGCTAGTTGAGCACATTGCTGGTTCTAAAACTATTGGGGAACACTTTGAATTTTTTGCCATATTTTTAGAACTGGGGCTGAATACCAGATCCTGGTACTGGTTCATTATATATGGGGGACCCCTATGCATTTTTTCCCATGTATTTTTTGAATCAGGACCTGCTCAAAAAGCCTGGGGTTGGTAATGCTTGGGGGGCACACATTTTTTATTCTGTTTTTTAACTCTTTATATATGTTTAAACACAGAGAAGCACTGCACAAATCACACTGATCTGTGAAAGCTTCTCAAAATACACTGCTCACAGACAGCACTACACGACTGAACACAAACACTATTAAACACGATTAAACACAATTTTATACACCATCGGAAAACTCATTTTTTTTTCAAACATTGGGCCTATTTCAGGGTTGATCGCAAAAGCAAAATCTTTCTATAATGGGCAAAACCATGTGCACTGCAGGTGGTACATATATAACCTGTGCAGAGAGATTTAGATTTCGGTGGATTGTGTTCAAACTGAAATCTAAATTGCAGTGTAAAAATAAAGCAGCCAGTATTTACCCTGCACAGAAAAAAATAACCCACCCAAATCTAACTCTCTGTGCACATGTTATATTTGCCCCACCTGTAGTGCACATGATTTTGCCCGTTAGAGAAATATTTTGCTTTTGTGATAAACCCTGAATTAGGCCTATAAATCTTAGTAAATTTTGGTGATTGATTTTGAAAAACTGTCAATTACAGATGTACTGTAGCATGCACATCACGGGATTGGTGAAGGTGGCTACATCTGTATCCCTGCAATGCCAATTGTGTTTAATCTTGGGCCAAACACGAATCTTAGTTAATTCATACCATTTCTGTTCATGAACAATATGAACCTTACAGAGCTGTTATTGTAGTATCTACTTGGATCCCTCTGTGATTTTCTGGTACTTATAGGTTTTGCTTTAATCACTATCTACAGCTACAGTACTAATACTTTGGGCCTATATGAAGTAGACATTTCTAGGATACACACCAACTATATAATTATGATTAAGTCTCACCAACTGCAGTGATGAGAAATATTTTTTTGTCATTGAATTATAGTCATTTCTGTCAGTCATTACAGTTCATTAAAGTTTTTATTTCAAATCCATCCTGTGGAAGGTCCAAACCTGGCTCCTTGTATCAAAGATCTGACCAGCGTCCACATACAGGAGGTCCAGTCGGGACTCCATCCCCCTAGTTTGTCTTCTGGGATCCAATATTACCACTCTGTGAAAAGTTTTCATCCAAATCCATTCAGTGGCAGGCCCAGAACAGACTTCCTGTTTCATAGTTCTAGCCAGCATACATTAATACATTAATGGGAGGTCCGACTGGGACCCCATCACCCCAGTATGTCTTCTGGGATCCAATGTTACCACTCTGTGAACTTTCATTCCAAATCCATCCTGTGGAAGTCCCAGAACAGGCTCCCTGGGTCAAAGTGCTGCCTGGCACATTGCACTGTGTGTGCCGACTGGAACCCTAAACCCTGGACAGGATCCAACAGGACCACCTCACATTGGTTCCACCACAATAGGTGCAGGTTTCTTCAAAATACATCCAGTGGAAGGCACATAAAAGGCTCCTTGGGTCAAAATTCTGCCCACCACATTCCACCATGAGGTCCAACCAACTCCAACCCCTTAGTATGTCTTCTGGGATCCAATGTTACTACTCTGTGAAGTTTTCTTCCAATTACATATAGTGGAGGGGCCAAGACATGCTTCCTCAGTCAAAGTTCTGTCTGGCACATTCCTCTCTGAGTTCTGACTGGGATTAGCCCCCATAATCCTGACCAGGGTCCAACTTGACAACCCCACATTGGTTTCATCCCAATCAGTGCAGGGGTGTCCGAATGCATAACTGGACAGACAAACAAATAAATAAAATTAACTTAACATATAAGATTAGAGAAGTATTTAAGTTTGCTATTGAAGGGTATGTGTTCCAAACTTCATCCACATTCATCAAGCCATGTAGGAGCTTTTGAAGAATGAACATACATACATACATACATACATACATACATACATACATACATACATATTTATTTATTTGGTTCTGATTCATTGGCTGGCTTTACAGTATTATTAACCTCAATAACATTAATTTCCAGTCATTTCCAGTCAATTTTGACCACTTCACAACTTATGATATTGTTTTTACCATTCTTGGGCAAAGGCTGCAGCAAACTGGTTGGTATAAAGCAACAAAGCAGTGGCACAAACACATGGCAGTTTATAGCACATCTGTGAAACATTGCCACATAGCAGTGGCAAAAAAGATAGTTGGTGCAATATGGAATTGTCCTTGGGCCTTTCCTCCCATCCTTATGTTGGATTTTAAAAAGGACATGCACAGTTTAAGAAACCAGGCACTTTAACAAAAGGGACTGACACTTTTGTGAGACTGAAGTGCTTGCTTTGTTTGGGCCCCAACAAAACAATTTTTTGGAAGGACCACCTCCAATCACTAACGAGGAGTTGATGATGAGGGTTTGAATTACATTGTAATTTTGTATAATAAATTTCATGCACTCACTGCAAATAATGTAAATGCAGGAGTTGCAAAGATGGCTAACATCCCTACCCCTACTAACTTTGGCCTCACAAATGGAGCAGATGCCTTCACAAACATTGTCAGGATTTGTGTCAAAATAATCCAACACCCAAGAGGTGGCTTTCTTGGTCTTATGCCCAGGCATCACAATGGCTTTCATTTTGTCACAGACAAGAACTGCAGCCACTGGTGGTTGACTTACACAAAAAACATCATCAATATCCTCTTCAGTGTCAGATAGTAGTGCACACATATCCCCCATCCTGTTCCACTTCGACACATGAATCCTCAACTTCTATTATGCCCCCATCAGCACCATCTTTACTTGTATTGCTCCCTGCATGTGCAGATGGTGCAGAAATGGTGGAAGGAGGTGAAAGAGGCTTCTCTATGAGGACAGTGTGAGAAATGTCAGAATCGCACACAGCTAATGTGGACAACCCTAAACATTCCTTAGGAATGTTTGACGGTTCTGAATGCACAGTTTGTTCTTCTGCCTTAGTGGTTTTAATTTTTTTGACACCTCTTCTAGACTCTGAGTCTTGCATCGTCATTAGAGGCAGAAAAAGATGCCTCATTGACATATGTAGAAGCACCACTCAAAAATATAGGCCAAGGCCTGAGCTTTTCCTTGCCACTGCATATGGTGAATGGCATGTTGCCAATTTTATGTTTTTCTGCACCATGCCTTCGATTTATAAGAGGTGTTGTTTTCTTTACAACTGTACAGTATATTGAGTTTTTGGTTTAAGATGCCCTGACTTAGATCCAATATGCCCTTGAGCAATGGCTTTAGTAGACGCTAAACTATCATCATCATCATCATGACTGGTGGCAGCAGAATGGTATTTTATAAACTGATTGTTATCCATTTTAACTATGTGAATCGCAGGGTTAGATGCACATGAAGAAAGCGCACTAGGATAAAGTGCACCAACAATAGAAATCAATGATATATTTTTAATATAACTTGCAGCTCCTTTCAAACTGTGTGAATCACAAGGTTAGATACAGGTAAAGAAAGCACACTAGGGTGCAGCACGCCAAATAGTACAAACAATAGAACAATAGAACTTTTATATATATATATATATATATATATATATTATAACTTGTAGCTCTTTTCAAACTGAGAATCAGAGGGTTAGATGCACATGAAAAAAGCTCACTAGGGTACAGCACATCAAGTAGTACAAACAATTGAACTGTACTATATACATATATATGTTTATATATAAATATATATACACAAACGATCCTCGGCACTCCGTTACCAAAAATGGTGCAGCCTGCCCGGTGCCCTCCACAGCCAAACAGCAATATAGAAATGTAATTGGCGGCACTCCTGGGACTAATTCCAGTGAATAAACGAGACCACCCCGTCTATTCCAGCTTAACGTTTCGGTCTTTATTGACCGCCTTCAGAAGCAACAATAATCAAGATACAAAACTTCTTACCTTAAATAACAGTTACAGATCACCACATGTGCAAACGCTCACGGAGCCCCGTGTAGCTACATCCGGATGTAGCTACACGGGGCTCCGTGAGCGTTTGCACATGTGGTGATCTGTAACTGTTATTTAAGATAAGAAGTTTTGTATCTTGATTATTGTTGCTTCTGAAGACGGTCAATAAAGACCGAAACGTTAAGCTGGAATAGACGGGGTGGTCTCGTTTATTCACTGGAATTAGTCCCAGGAGTGCCGCCAATTACATTTCTATATAAATATATATATATATATATATATATATATATACACACATACATACATATATTATACCTTGTAGCTCTTTTCAAATAGTACAAACAATAGAAATTAACAATATATGTTCTTATATAACTTGCAGCTCCTTTCAAACTGTGTGAATCACAGTATTAGCTGCACGTGAAGACATCGTACTAGGATTCAATGCACCAAATAGTACAAACAATAGAAATTATTAATGTTTTTTATATAACTTACAGCTCCTTTCAAACTGTGTAAATCACAGGGTTAGATGCACATGAAGAAAGCGTACTAGGATACAGCGCACCAAATAGTACAAACAATAGAACTTTACAATACTTTTTTATTTTTATTTTTTTTAACTTGCAGTTTGCAGATCACTGCCTGGAATCACAGGGCTTATAGATGTGTGTGAACATAATCCAATGCCAGGAGGATGACGTTCGGCCTCGTGCTCCCTCCTAATTCAGAGCCATAACTAGACATTTTGGTGCCCTGTGCCAAAAAGAGAATTGGTGCGCCGCCATATTCAAATGAAGGACAGTGTGCACCAAAATTATAGGGGCATGGCTTCAAGGGAAATGGGCATGGCCACATAATAGTACCAATTAATTCCCTGCACAGTAATGTCTGTTATTCACATTACAGCACACAGTAGTGTCCATTAGTCACAATACACTACACAGTAGTACCCCTTATACACATTACGCCACACAGTAGTACCCCTTAAACATGTAACGCCACACAGTAGTACCCCTTATTCACATTATGCTACACAGTAGTACCCCTTATACTACACAGTAGTATAACTTATACAAATTATGCCACATGGCAATGCCCCTTACACATTACATCCACACAGCACATAGAGCATATAGCAGTGTCACTCACGACTGCTAAGGTCTGAGTCTCCCCTGCTGCTCAGCTCACTCAGTCAGCGCCTCTTTAAATTCTCATTCTCAGTGCTGCGCTGCCCCAATGCTGTGGCCGACCTAAGAGCTTCTCAGATCAGGGCACTGTGAGAATGGACTGGGAGAGATGTCATACGGATGGAAGCACATGCATAATATGAAAAAAACTCACATCTTTCCAGTATTTGCTCTTTTGTCTAGATTCTAGATCCTTTTACCTGGGTCTGCAAGCACTAGATTTGCCAAATATCATTAAGTTATAAGTTTTATTTTTATTATTAATAATAATAATAATAATAATAATAATAAATATTATTGTGAAAAACAAGTGTAATGAATGAGTTGGAGAATATGCCATAATCATGATTTTGCTTCAATTTTTAATTGAACATACAAATTGCTAAAATCCCATTTAGTTATTTTCTCACCCATACTGTTACCTTTATTTTGATACTTGTATGCAAACTGTAGCTAATACATTTCACTGATCCAGAAGTTTTAACCTTCTAAAAAAAGACATATGATTATAATGATAAACAAGTAAAGTTATTTATCATGGTACAGTATATATATACAGTATGTACACAATATGTTGAGTGGTAAATTAAAATCCAGTTTAATTTGAAATTTCATCATAGTGTATACTATATTGTATTACAGCAATAACCTCTTAATACCATGGGAATTACAGTAAGTGTACATTTAATTTTGTTCTTGATCAAAAATGAGGACAGGCCCCATATCTTCATCAATTGAAGGACAAAGCCTTAATAGTCTTTTAAAACTATGATATATCTCTAAAGTCAAAACATTACTGAGTGATGGAAAACGTATAATGCTGTCACGCATATTGGATTTCAAGCTTCTAAGACTTGACTTGAATCCAAATTAAGCTGAGAAAGGTGAGGTTTTAGGGCACTGGCTCAGGATTACTTCAAGTCAAGATGATGATAAAGGTAACAAGTACATTTGTTGGGATCAGTGACACCTGAAGTGATATATCATGATGTTTGTACCATGAAGTCCACCATTCTGCCCAAAGTGTCACACTAATCCTTTAAATGAACTCTACCTCTTACAACAAATTAATCAACAAAGTGTATTTATTTATTTACAGTTTCTTATAGAGCACAACATATTCCTTTGCGCTTTACAATTGGAATCAACAGTGATAAGATAAACTGGGTAATAACAGACAGACATAGAGGTAGGAAGGCCCTGCTCGCAAGCTTACAATCTATAGGGAAATAGGAAGGATACATATGGATAGGCTCTATCTATAGCATATCAGTCACCAGATTGCAAAGACAGTCCTGATGGGATGTAATTAGATATGACAAAGTTGCCTGCATCAAATGACCATTTTAATGCTAACACATTTGCCGTTTTCATTTTGGTCATTTCAATGGATGCACATGTAGAGTATGTAATGATATAGTGTCTATGCATATGTGACAATGTTGGTTTATGTTTACAGCACATTTTCCATTTGGTATACAGTTTTTTGTGATTTTTGTAGTGTAATTAACGTTTGCCATTTTTTTCACAGTTTTAAGTTTTTAATTGTATGCTGACTAGTGAAAAATATTGGATATTATACTGTTGTTGCTTTTGTTCATGCACCTTCATTTCCCTCACCTCATCATCTTTCTCCATAGCACTTTTACTCTCTGTTGCATATTTGCTGCCATATCCCGCAAAATCCTCTCTCACATTACTGATTCAGAGGGGCAAACACCTGTATGTAGAGCTGTGTAAGAGGCGGACTTTTGGAAATATGCTAATGACCCAGACACAGTTTTGTGCATAGAGACACCCACTGCCAGCGTCTCACATCCGCTGCTTACGTGCAAAATTGGACACATTAGGAACATTGTTGGTCATTCCGAGTTGATCGCTAGCTGCTTTCGTTCACAGCACAGCGATCAGGCAAAAAATCTGCACTTCTGCGCATGCGTATGGTGCGCACTGCGCACGCATGACGTACTTTCACAAAAGCCGATGCAGTTTTAAACAAGGTCTAGCGACGCTTTTCAGTTGACCTGCTGATCGTTGAGTGATTGACAGGAAGTGGGTGTTTCTGGGTGGTAACTGACCGTTTTCGGGGAGTGTGCTGAAAAACGCAGGCGTGCCGGATAAAAACGCAGGAGTAGCTGGGGAAACGGGGGAGTGGCTGGCCAAACGCAGGGTGTGTTTGTGACGTCAAAACAGGAACTGAACAGTCTGAAGTGATCGCAAGGTAGGAGTAGGTATGGAGCTACTCTGAAACTGCACAAGTTTTTTTTGTAGCAGCGCTGCGATCCTTTCGTTCGCACTTCTACTAAGCTAAGATACACTCCCAGAGGGAGTTGGCTTAGCGCTTGCACTGCTGCTAAAAGCAGCTAGCGAGCGAACAACTCGGAATGAGGGCCATTGGGTGCAGAGCCGTCTTAACAGCAGTGTAGGCCCCTGGGCACAGCAATGCACTGGGGCCCCTACCCACCCATCAGCGGTAGGGTTGGGGGGTGCTGTCAGCAGCAGCTTTGATGTCCCGTGGGGGGTAGGGGGGTTCTATCTTCTGCTCAGCATGTAGGACCTGGAGCAGTAATTTCTGCTAATTACTCCTTTACTGCACAGATGGGGCGGGAAGGAGAACACTAAACTGTAGAAGGAGGCATTGGGCTGAATGAAGGGGCCCTGGTACATGACTTCCAGGGTGGTAGGGGGTGTTTAATACACAGGGGAGGGGTGGATAGTGGAGTGGGCTTAATAGTCATAATTTTCTGGTGTGAGAGCAGCTTACTTTACTGCAGATATCTCCAGTTCCTGGAAATAGATTTCTTAGCTTTAATGGGATAAAAACAAACTAGAGATTCCCACCTTTCAGGAGGTACTGGGGACTTGGGGATCAGAGGTCAGGAACCAGAGCAATTCACCAACAAAAATATAAAATTGCATATTAGGCGTGTGTAGCTGGAGCAGGGACCAGCTGCTGGAAGGCTGATATCTCTGGTTCTGGGAATAATAGAGACAAGCTGCCAGTGTCCACTGAAAGGGGAGAGTCCCAGCTTTCGGAGTACATCCTCATAAAAACTCTAAGTCAGACAGGACCCAAGATATCTGGCTGGGAAGAACAATTAACAGGCTTGGATGAGGACCACTGCTTTGAAGTCGGATATCTCCGGTTCCCCAGGGCCGATTTTCAAAAATCTGGTACCCCTGGAAAGAGGGGACCCTCAGCTATCAGCCTAGGGCCCTTTTACTCCTGGGGCCCTTGGGCAAGAGCCCATTGAGCCCATACAAAAAGACGGCCCTGATTGGGTGCACATCGAACCTCTGAGCAATACCATGCAGTCTCAGAATCAGTAACTAACCAATGGCAACAGGGCCTCTCCTGCTGCATACAAATTTGTAGTGGCTGACTATTGCACACTCAGTAAAGTGCATTTTTCTAGCAATCCCGGTTGCCTCACGCAAATGCTGACTAGCTGTTACTCTGTTTGCAAATAAATCATCTGTGCATATGCTGTTACTAGTCCATCGCTGCACATGCTCATTACAACTTTGGCACAAGTGCAGAAGCAAAACATTCCTCCACTGCATCCATAATAAATGTTCCATCCACCTCTGAATCAGGTCCACTGTCTTGAATGGTTCCCTATAACTTTCATTTGTAACAATCCCTGCCTCTAGTCCACTCTAAATTATCACACTCCAGCTGTCACCAACTTTCTCTGACTGAAATTCATAATTTGCCAAAATGGAAATATTATATGAATCTACCTTTTACTGTAGCTCGCTTCAATATCTTTCACTTTAGCTTTTGCCTGAATCTCCTCTTTGACAATAGTCTTTTTCTTTTTATCTATTCCTAACACAGTATTTTCTTTTCATTTAAATACTTTATCTCTTACTGTACTTTACATTGTCTGTAACCTTTATCTCTTATCATTTAAATTTGAGTTTATCATAAATTTCCTAAGAGCTTTGTGACTTCTCTCATCTCTATATGGTATATCTCCCTTACCCATCTCTCTCGATCTCTTTTATACTGTTTTCATTTTCCATTTTATTCTATGGAAAAGATGTATCACATTTAATATATAATCATTAACGTCCAACATCATCTAATTGCTTGATTTAAGGTAAACTGTTATGCTTCATCATAAAATTGATGGGACAGATCTGTGATAACCAGCTTCCCCATCTACAGTATGTCTTCATTCTAGGTTTATGACCCAGCTAATGTAATGTGTATGTGTCATTATCAAATAGAGATCCAAAGGATTGCTTTCCAGGCCAATTTGCAATATTGTAGTCAATAGGCTATAATGAGTTTAGCTATTGGGGCCAAGTTACATAAAACTACACTCAACAGATCTAGATGCAGTCAATCATATCACACCACATACATACATATGGGGACTGCTGTGCTGAGGGAACATCAATTATAAGTATTAAAGTGTATTTCTATCACACACACACACACACACACACACACACACACACACACCTTGTTTCTATGTTTTATGTATTTAGTTAGACAGTGGGAATTATAGTGTAGGGAGTATACACTTCCATGTGGCTCTGACCACAGCAATACAGCACTGGTCATAGCTCCTTTCTTTCTCAGTCAGGCCCTTGAACATTTTTTAGCCCCAGGTCCAAGAGGCCCCCAATCTAGCTGAGTAACTGCTCTTAGCTCTCTGGTCGCCCCTCCCTTCTTTAATCACTTCTATCCTCTCTAAACAATTTACCCTCTCCAACCACTTATCTCTCCATTTTCATCTTGACAATGGCTCTTTTCATTAATCCGTGAGTGGGAAGAGCTATTGCTAAAGAGTCACCTTCTCATGCATACCAGGGCCTTCATAACAGCATTGTAGGCCCTAGGCAAATCAATATTTTGCGCTCGGGATCCCGGGGTCGGGATGCTGTCCTCTGGGATCTCCACCACTGATCTCACAGCCCCAACCCCGTTAATATAGTAACTGAACTTCATATAATAAAAAAAATATCCAACCATTTAATTACTGTGTTATTACTAAAGCCTGCCTGAATAAGGATGTGTAATGATAACAGATGTGTAATGAAGACTGAGTATTATAAACAGTGACGTTTGAACTATCATTTACCCTTCACTAGCTAAATATATGCAAGTGCAGCAGACTACGCACTAGCACTAATACTAAGAAACAGGATGCTGTAACTATGTGATAAATAATACTATATGTAGGGGATAAGTTTGACACACTGCTTTATTAGATGTTATATATTAAGACTACTTACAATCATACTGAAATCCGCATAATATATTGAATGGATTACCCTTCAGAGGACCATGTGATGCAATAAATGTACAGGAACATACTATCCCTTACAATAACAAATTCAGTGTTATAATTATCAGCAGCTGCCTGTACACAGATACATATAGATAATTTTTATTATGTGTGCCCTAGTTATCCACATCCTCATAGCTGATAAACATACTCATATTACTAAACATGACATTAAATACAGTGCAAGAAGTTATTTTTAGAAACACTTATTTCCTTTCCACTTCACAATTCTTTTGTCTATCATTTTAATATTTTTCTTTATTGTGCCTATTTAATGGTACAACGCTACTACAATGTACAGTAATATATACATATAATATAAATTGTAGGCTAACAATATAAAGAATTGTAGGCTGACAATTTAAAGAACTACTACAGTACTTCATGCATTTATTATGTAATTGAGTAATACTGTATAATTCCAATGCCTTGATTTTAAAGTATATCATATATATATATATATATATACATACAGTATATATTATTTTTAAATTAATATATGTATTTTAAGACGATTTCAGTGCAGTTTCATAAAATTACTTATTTCTTCTTCTATTGAACTTAAAAGTTCTGTATGCTGCAGGTTCCAGAATAGAGCATATAATATCTGGTTGCAATCCAGAAGGGTTTGCTAAAGTTAATTCACTTTAGGGTCCAGGATTAGATTGAAGGTACCTAAAATAAGAAGATGAAAAGTCTGCATTTTCATAATCTTGCTATAAACACATCTGATGAAGGAGGCTTGATGTGAATTTGGGGCATACAGACAGACAACAGTGACAAATTTGCCCTCTGATTAATATTAGATATTTCTACCTATATCTTCAACCTTTTATTGGAGAGTAAATTATAAAGATTTACTGTAAAAAAAAATGGCTGTATCACTGCACTTAAATGGGTAATTGACTAAGCATGCCAGAGGATATTAATCTCTATGTACAGGGGAGTCAAGGAGGAAAAATGTGTCACTTATAATGTGACTATGTAAGATTTATCACATTGAATGGTGTGAGGTCAAAGTGTCTCTTGCACATTAATAAAAATAAATGTTTATACAGATTCAAGTATAGAAGCGGTATAATTATTGAAAGAGAAAAGTGCTACTGTGCCAACTCCATATTGCTAGATCAGGGAGACTTCACACCTTGTACCAAGATGGCCATCGACCTAAGGACTGCACATGCATGGTGCCATGTTGTCACTATGTAGAGCACCACAGTGGGAGACAGTTGTCTTCCACTTAGCTAAAGAGAGACCAGCGATTACCTGCCTTCCCGTGTATTTCTAGTGATCCTGCACTGCTGCCTGGTATCCGCATACACTTAATCACTTGTGAAATGTGTGACACTCTACTCTCCTCAAGCTTTGCTCCATCTCCATATATAATAACAATGAGTATGGCTGTACCTGTTTTACCTTCAATAAAACCACTATACTGGTTAAGTAGCTGACTCAGGGCATCCACTGGTGTGTACAGAAACTCTGCCTAATCATCAAACCTGAACACAACACACATGCTTCAAACAGTAATGGCCATACAACGGGTGATATTAAGAATGAATAAGTGGAGTGAATGAACAGAATATGCACCATAAACCCTGGCAAGGGGCTGGAAAAAAGGAACAGAGAGAAATAGAAGTATTTGTCATAGGGTAAAGTATACAGAAATTACAGTATGTAAGAGAGAATAACAGCAAAGCCACCCACACAGTATTGGCTACTAAGAAGAAATTAACAAAAATATACCACATATGGCAATGTAAATCTGAGTACACTTACAGTAATACAATCTATGAACAGCTGGCCTGATTTGGACTTCAGTAAAAATGTGGCTGGATCTTGTGGGTATCTGCATCCTGCGCATGTGTCATATAAAGAAGTCATTGCATGTGTTGTGTCAGGCATACAGTATGCACATGGACAGACTTTACAAGTTCATACAGATTCATCCCAATACCTTATAATGAATTGTGAAAAATGTATAATAATCATATAGAGCCATTCATTATAATGACAATATGATATCTAAACAGCCAATCAATACTAAATTGACATCCACAAAATGTCAAAACTACTCCAGTAATGCATTATTAAAGTGAAAAGGTATTAATATGCCCCCACATTTGTGCCAGCAAACCACGAGACCTGGAAAAGCAGTGTATACAATACAGTAACTCATGAATTGAAGGAAACATCAACAAACAAATGTTGTTAGTAGGCAGATGAAAAAAGACATATACAGTATAGACTCTGAGTATATTGAGCCTGGGACTATTCTTGTGGTCTAGGCTCTTTGGTCTGTGAAGAGCTGTGTTAGACTTATATGTTCCATTAAGAGAGTAATTTTATGACAGTTTCCAGAGTGGCCATCACATACTGTATGTTGAAGTCTCAAATGTTGAACCACAATGGCAATGACACTATCATTAATATGGTAAGGCAGAGTGAGCACCACACTGATGTAGTTTTTACAATATTGCTCACCTGTTTCGTAGTAATAGACAACCAGTAACTCATAGACAGACAGTTCAGAAATCAGATATACGACAAGCAATGCTGAGAGATAAATGTGATAAAAAATCAGTACACAGCTATTGTAAGTAAGCAGACAAGGGTACTGCAAAGCATGGCCAGTAAACAAGCCAGGTCAATACACAATAGAGCAATATGGAAGCAGACAGAAGAGTAGTCAAAATTAAAGTTGGAGGTAAGAAGCTTATGTCTCATTTAAATGTGTGCTGGATGTGCACAAGAGCAGATTGACAGAATAGTCACCTACTGTAGAACTGACCTCTAGGTGAGATCTTCTTATATTGGAAGTCTAAGGGGGCATGGCTCCAATCACTAATTTTACATGACACTGAGCACAGGAGACCTATCTCAACTGATGAGAAAAAACCCATGGGAGGTGGTTGATAGACAGTTAAAAGGTCAACAATCAAAAGTTGACACCATAGGGTCGTCAGGGTCAAAACGGTCAAAAAGTTGACAGATTCAAAAGTTCGACGGGGTCAAAAGGTCAACATGGTTTGTGTTTTTTTGGGGGGGTTTCATGTTTTTACAACTTTTGTTGCATTTACTATCCATGTCACAAACTATTACCTTTAGTAACCTTGTGGCGAGTGAAGTGGAGTAAGCCACTGAGCCCAAAGTGTGGTAACCAGACGCATTTCAAAAATTTACATTTCACATCACAAACTAATACCTTTAGTAACCTTATGGTGAGTTAGCCACCGAGCACACAAGGGAATGCATTTCAACAGATTTACTATACATGTCACAAGCCATTACCTTTAGTAAGCTTGTGGCGAGCGAAGCGAAGCAAGCCACCAAGCCCGAACCACGGTGAGCAAAGCGAGCCCGCAAGGAGATGCATTTCTTCAAATTTTGGTAAAAAATGCTTAAAAACACAAAGTACCACTCAATCTTATTTTGTGTGTAGGCCTTTTGACCCTGGTTACCTTTTGACCTTGTTGACATTTTGACTGTCGACCTTTTCAACCTGTCGACCTTTTGACTCATATCACCCTGTTCATTTGTCAAAGTGCCACAAGCACTGAAGTAGCAAAGACACTGAGTGTGGCAGTGTATGCAGAGAAGACAGGGATTACTTATAATCTTCCAATGCAAACCAAAATTCTCCACTAGGTGAGCTTCTTTTAACAGATTCTCTTTAACATAGAATACATCTAAATAAATATGAGAGTGTCTCGGGAATGCATGCTTGCAGCAGCTTGTCGTTTAGGGTGTTGATCTACTAGATCTTAGTTGTAGGCAACAGTTTATGAAATAAGGTCTAACAGTAATTCCAAAGTAGTTACTAATAATGTATTAACCTGATTTTTAAATTGTTGTGTCAAGATCTGTATTCCATAACTCACATTTTGTTAACAAAAACAGATACCTCCATTTAAATGTCAGCATGAGCTGTAATAGGCCCATTGTGGGAAGTTACCAACTCCTTCATCTTGGACCAGTTCTTTAGGAGGAAGGGATACTACCTTGATAGGCACTGAACTAAGAGGAAAGTGGAGTGGTTGGCATGCTCTTAGCAACCTTAGACTTCTTTTTAGACATACAGTAATGTCCTGCTTAAGGCACTTTCAGGGTGTGTGGATATGAGAATGGACTTTATTTTAAGAACTGGATTCTCACTAGTTTCCTCTGCATAAGACACATGTCTCCATGATCCCCATCTATTGCTCATGTATTTCTCTATTTAAAGTATGTAACCCTGATTAAAGGTTTAAACAACACTAATGCTGAGGTAGTTAAAATATGTTAATAAAAATGGAGTATAAGCATACTGTATATATTATTGATATTAAGGTTAATGGATATTTTTATATGTATGTTATGAAGTAAATAATATAGTTCACATATATGTAATTGTGTAATTGTATGTACATTGATGTAAATGTAGTTTTAAATACAATGAGGGCAGATTTTAAGGTTTCACAGTGCATCTAAGGGGTTACTGTCCTCATGCTCCTAGCTGTCAATCACCCAGTGTAGCAAAAACAACTCTCTGCTTGAAGTCAGGGAGAAGCTGAGGGGTGCTTGGTAGGGGATGGAACTAATAAGCTGCGTATGTGCAAGTCCCATACAGCACAGCTGTGGGGTGGTAATGTACACCTAACACAACAGACAAGCTGCTTGACACTTGGGAGCAGTACATAATCCATGGGGAGCACATCCCACTGGTCCAGTGTTATATACACTGCTATTTTTCCAGACCCTAGAGAAGTCTAATAACCCCCCCCCCCCCCCCCATGCAGTAGCTGCAAATCAGCACACAAGCAGTGAGGGAAATTAGCTCTTCTTCCAGATCACCTTAGGCTGCAATTCATCAACCTTGTCTAATGAGAGCCGGACACTCAGACTTAGGGGGGCATTAAATTAGTCATGAAATCGTGGCAATTTTCCACAATTGCAATTTTTGCATTTTTTTTTGCAGCGAAAACGCTCCCACGATTTGCCCTATTCAAATGCAAATTAGCGAAAATGGGATTGCCGCGAAGATTGGTGCCAAAAATTAAAAGTGAAAAATGGGTAAATCTGTCCGTACCCCCCAAAAAAGATAAACTAACATCAGATAACAGTATAAAAGTTTATTATTGGTTATAATAAACATATTTCTGGTAATTAAATTGGGTCAAATGGCTGTGATATGCATTTTTAAAAAAATTAAACAAATTATTGAAAGATAGAAAGCTATTTTTTCAGCAAAATAAATGGCAAATTAAATTTGGGGTACATACAAATGGGTATAACTATATATTTGGGTCATTTTAGGGGACTTTTAAAAGAAAGTGGTAACTGATTTCCATCTGCAAGTCTAAAAACAATTGTCCCACTCATAAAGCATAAATAAACCTGTCCCATACCTTGTACCTGTACCTGACCCAATTTCCATTATTTTGCACTTTTTCACCCCCAAAAAATGACACTTCTATTGGCCAATTAAAAATAATTACAAACTTCTAAGTGACTAATTAGTCATTCAGGGGTTTTTTTTCCAGGGGTTCAGAAACAAGTCCCGACATTTTTAAGTTAAAATAGTTATTTTACTCAAGTTTATGACCAGTTGGTGAATTGAAATTTGCGGAAAAATTACAGCGAAACTATTTTTGCAGACAATTGAATAGGCGCATTGGTGAATTTACTGCAATTCACTGTAATTTTGCATCTTTTTCACAGCGAAATGCGTTTTTGCTGGTAACTGAATTCCCCTTTAGGGGTAATTTACTGAAATAGTTGTAAATTTACTGAAATTTAAAACAGCAATGATCTTAGGGTGTGTTTTACTTTTATTATGATTATAATGTTAAATGCTGGGATTTATCTACAGTTTTACTAAATTATTTATCTGTGAGTCAGTCAGACACAAAAATACATTATTTTTCACCTTATGTGATATCTCTTTCTACTTGCTTGAAACTGCAGAAAACTGTGTAATTTCATCTGTTAGAAAATCATGAAGAAAAGTTTTATAGTGTCAGTGCACTACAGGGGTGGAAAGCCTTTACTACTGTTAGGCAATGATTTAGCTCTAAATCTACACCTTACAATGTGGAGTAATATATGTACATTATATATTTAATAAATGATGCACTATGCACTAAGAGGCCCATTTAGCATCAAGTTTTGGCTATTTAAAACTCATTGCATAGGAATAATGGTGCTCCTGCCAATCAGCTCCTGTCATTTTTCAAATTCATGACAGTTAGGAGTTGATTGGCTGGAGCCACAATTATTATATGCATAAAGTTTTACATAGCTAAAACTCATTGTTAAATGGGCCCCTAAATTATTAGCTCTTATTTTTGCACAGACACAATTACATCTTAACTATGTAAGACTATAACAACTTCTCAGGTATATAATTAAAATGTAGTAGCTCTACATTTACCAAGTATTTTTTTTATATATATATCATTATCATGTTAATCCCTGCGCCATTAATCTGAGCTTTGCAGTAATTGTGCTACTTGAGAACTTTGCATTGAATTGATTTTAATTATAATGCAACACACACAGGTACCCATGAAAGTTACTAATTAATTATCTTGTAGACAGAATAGACTTTCATAATATACTTGGAGACAATTGTATGAAATACTTTTTCATACATTTCTTATTATTGTACTGAGATTTATATTTAATAGCTATACGTTTTTATATTATAAAAAACAGACCTTCATATAGAATAGTAGAATATATTAATTTTATATAAATGATTCAATATTCTTAAAACAACCAATCAATCAATCAATCAATCAATCAATCAATACATCAATCAATACATCAATCACTTTGATTTAACAAATTAAAGATATTCAATGAGAAGAACCAGATTACTCATTTGAATAGAAAGGACTGTTCAGCAAAAGTGGGAGACAAATGTGGTTATAATTTGAATACTAAAAATTCTGAAGGGGAGGTTCTGTATAGAGACACCCATTCTCATCACCCAAGATTAGTCTTCTCAAGATACAATAAACAGATGCCCCTGGACATGCAAGTTTGGGAACTAGGAAAGCTAGGGAAAGGTGTGGATACAATATTTCTGTTACAGTTGGCAAAATTAATGGATACAATATATTTCTGATGGAATTTTTGTTATGTATAGTTTGTTGCCAAAACCTTAGTTGCAATACTGTACATCAGACAGTTGTTCTTAAAACCGATACTTCCTTAGGGATTATTTTCCTTCTGTTTCTCATTCTTCAGCCTCTATAATGTAAGATTCTCTCTACCTAGCACCACATTACATGGTATCTCCGCCTTCCAGTCTATGTAGCATTTTGTGCTCAACCATGTGCAGTTTTTACACAGACAGTCTTCTTAACATGCCTCTCAGAGATTACATCCATGCTCCTTGCACTCAATTTACTTACAATTTAGAATGAGATTATCAAATTGAATGCACCTCAAATGCTCACCTCTACTCAAAAATATATTACTCATAACTCTGCTACCTATAAAGTTCTAGAGCCACTCTACCTTTATCTCTTTTAAACTTAAAGACATCTCTATCTACAGCTATGTTTCATAATTTCATTTTTGACTAATTTTTCACTGAGCAGCTGGCTCTTTCTTCAGTCTTTGTTATACTGTACATCAGGGTGCAGATGTCGCGAGAATGCTACTGACCTTATATGGAGAGTTTAAATCCGGAGATGTATTTATTTATTAACAGTTTCTTATATAGGGCAGAAAATTCCATTGTGCTTTACAATTGGAAACAACAATGATAAAGCAAAACTGGGTAATAAACAGTCAGAGGTAGGAAGCCCTGCTTGCAATCTTACAATCTATAGGGGATTTAGATTCCAATTTAAGAAAGGACTAAAGTAGTTGGAGTGAGGGTTCTCAGATTAGGGCAACATCTGGTTTCCGGAAGTCCAGTCACCATATTTTTTTCTCCCAAGCTGTATCTGTATGGTTATGGATAATATTCTATTTATTAAAAAATGGAATCTTAGGTGTCCACATATGCCTTTCTACATAAAGGGTAAAGAAAGTTATATTTTACAATATTTTATTCTTCATTCGGACAACAGATTTCTTCAGAGACTGAAGTATTCAACAAATGGAATGTAAAAATTGTCCACATACCAATATTATCTTCCTTGCAAGTCATGGGATAACGCTGTTTTATAAAGGCAATCAAAAGATTGATGGACGTTAAGGTTCTATTTATGCTGTGATATTCTTTCAACACATTTTATTAAAAGAGCCAGAGAGTTTGATCACCATTTATGAGTAGTGGTAAAGCAGCACAAAGGAGTGATTACTACAGCATGTTAAATGTAAGATACTTTGCATTTTTCACACACCACTCTTTTCACACATTTTATGACTATGAATAATTTTATGATGAAAAAACAAATTTGTGTAATCTTTCGTCTACCAACATTCAAAAGATAAGTATAATTTTATGAAATATTTACAACTGAAACATTTTACTGCAAATGATTGTGGATCTCTATTGAGCATTTTTAGATGTACAGTATATCATTATAAAATGAAATATTTCTCTACATATCTACACGAAAGAACAAGCAAATTAACCCCAGCTAGTGTAAAAAAAAGTGTATAAATATCTCATGTAAAATTGTGTATACTGTAAATAAATAGAGAGCTGCTGAAATGCAAATGTGGACTTAGGGGCTAATTCAGACCTGGACACAGGCATGTCTGGTACATTTGCATAGCGAGCTACAGCTGCTGCGTAACATCACATGCAGCCTCTCTGACCCAAAACAGCTAGTCTGTGTAAGTAGATGGCTACTTGATACATGCAAAAGCATCACCGCTGTGCGATGCTTTCGCATGTCTGCGGGGGAGGGGGTGGGGTTGGATCCAGTATGCAGGGCACACTTGCCCTGTGCTGGGCGTCCCCCCACATATCTAAGAATTTGATCATAGATGTGCATTTTTCACACATCTATGATCAGGTCTGAATTACCCCATTAGTAACATAAATTAACTAAAAAACAAAACTAAAATGCAAAACAAAGAGCAGACTAGGTCAATATAATAAATAATGGCAAGATTCAAGATAATGATATATTTTAATATCTAAACCACAAATATATAATATACCGTAAGGGAATTTCTCCTTTCTAATCAGTAAAAACTTTTTCAGTATGCATACATAAAAACAGCCATTTTGGTAAATTCATCTATCTTACGCTGTAATAAAATATATACTGAGGCTTCTAGCTGATCGCTATCAAGATATGTCCTGGCATACCCTTCAATAACGGAAAACCCTAAAACAAGATCCAAAGGCGCCAGCTGAAGTATCATGGGGTTTCCCCTTTAGCCTTCAAGTTTCTTTGTCTGGGAAGGTATATACCCTGAATAATCCTTCTGATCTTTCCTTGGTCTGTTTTGGACTTGTGTAGGAGATAGAAGTACCAAAGGGTGTTCGGGCGCTAACAGTAGGCAATGTTTTGTTAAGCTGCAGCCTGATAAAGGGGAAAGTCACTCACACAAAAACAAGAGGAAAAAAACACAGAGGGTGGGCTGCGCTCTATTTGAAGTTACACAATGGAAAACTAATTAAATTAGTAAAATTAAAAAAGACATTTTAATTTGAATAAAACACAGTTGCATCCATAAAACATTCAGTGGCGTGAATTCACATACAATAATAAAAGGTGTATATTACCCTGATTAAATGGGTCAGGAAATGTATAAATGAATGGATGAGAGAATCCGTTCCAAAAGCCCTTGCAAAAAGTATGTCCGTCCAAAACAGCAGGAGTCTCTTTTATATTAGTGGAGAGTCTGGTAGTGGATGGTTGTCCCATGCATCGTTAGAGGAACAAATGGCTGGAAATTGTCCCGTGTTAGTACGGGTCCTCATACAATACGGTGTCTGTAATATGCCGGAATCCTCTCTAAGGCTCCTCTGATGGATGAATAAGTGCCAAGGGTTAATGTAGTTCCAAATGGATGAAGAATCCTGACCCTTGCAAGAACACGTGACGTGTTTCCCTGCATATAGCTTGCAGCTTTTTCAAAGGTATAGTGAGGTGTCTCTATTTGGGGTTTATATACCCTGAACAATATGTTGGCTTAATTGACACCTGGATGCTAGGTATAGTCAATCAGTGTTAATATAGCTAAAAACAGTTAAACAATATATAGGAGACAGAACAAACTCCACCATGGGACAGCATATGTAAATAAATAAACATTATTCCATTCCATTTATGTATTCAATAAAACAAAGCATACAATTCAGCCTATAATTAGTTTTTGTTTATTTCTGCATTGTCTGGGAAACAGTTCCTTACATGTTATGATAGGTTAAAATATACCATGTGATTTATCTAGAGATCATGTGATGGCTAGTCACATGACCGGAATAATTCTCTAATTGAGGGCAGGAAGATCGACACCAAAATAAATATTTAAAAGAATAAACATAATATTTGCTTTAAATCAAACTTGACCTCCGATTTTTATTTTTATTTTTTATTATGGACCGTATTGTGTTCAAATAATAAATTTAGGCTTCACAACCTCACTGCAGTAGCCTGGGTATGTAACCATGGTGTCGCGGCACATAGCCTACTTCCAGGTCATGGTTCATCTCCTAGGTCCGGCAATAGGTGTGCCGCGTCATTGCACCTGACGTGGATACGCCATCACGTCAGCGTGAGCTCTGTAGCTCTGCCCTGAGCGGGTCCCATAAGTTGTAGTAGTATATGGGACATCCGCCCACACTCTGTGCAAGGCAATCGTAGTGGGCTCAGGAAAAACACGGAATCCCCATTGTCATGGGAATCCGAGATGCCTGCGCCAGTGTGATCCCTATTATATACTGTAAATTAATCAACTAGTAAACTATCATAACAGAATTAGAAAGCTATAATCTCACTGGTAAAGGCATGTTGTAACTAGTGATAAGCGGGTTCGGTTCCTCGGGATCCGAACCCCCCCCCCCCCCCCCCGAACTTCACTTATTTTACACGGTTCCGAGGCAGCCTCGGATCTTCCCGCCTTGCTCGGTTAACCTGAGCGCGCCCGAACATCATCATACCGCTGCCGGATTCTCGCAAGATTCGAATTCTATATAAGGAGCCGTGCGTCGCCGCCATTTTCACTCGTGCTTTGGAGATGGTAGCAAGAGGACGTGGCTGCATTCTCTCAGTTTCTGTGTTCAGTGTGCTGCAAATATCTGTGCTCAGTGTGCTGCAAATATCTGTGCTCAGTGTGCTTGCAGATATCTGTGCTCAGTGTGCTGAAAATATCTACGTTCTCTGCCTGAAAAATAATCCATATCTGTGCTGCATTGTAGTAAATAGTAGGAGGACAGTGCAGAATTTTGCTGTGACCACCAGTATATATATAGCAGTACGGTACAGTAGTCCACTGCTCTACCTCTGTGTCATCAAGTATACTATGCATCCATACCTATGCTACATTTTAGTTGTGCGCAGTATATAGTAGGAGGAGAGTGCAGAATTTTGCTGACTACCAGTATATATATAATAGTACGGTACATTAGTCCACTGCTCTACCTCTGTGTCATCAAGTATACTATGCATCCATACCTGTGCTGCATTTTAGTTGTGCGCAGTATATAGAAGGAGGACAGTGCAGAATTTTGCTGACCACCAGTATATATTTATAGCAGTACGGTACAGTAGTCCACTGCTCTACCTCTGTGTCGTCAAGTATACTATGCATCCATACCTGTGCTGCATTTTAGTTGTGCGCAGTATATAGTAGGAGGACAGTGCAGAATTTTGCTGACCACCAGTATATATATTAGAGATGAGCGGGTTCGGATTTAACGCCAGAATTAACGCAAGTTCAGTTTTATCCGGATTTTTCCTATTGGCTATCCAAAACACGTGACATCCGTGAGCCAATAAGATGCCGTTTTGAGAACCGAGTAAATCCGAGTAAAACCGAGTAAAACCGAACCCGCTCATCTCTAATATATATATAGCAGTACGGTACAGTAGTCCACTGCTCTACCTCTGTGTCATCAAGTATACTATGCATCCATACCTGTGCTGCATTTTAGTTGTGCGCAGTATATAGTAGGAGGACAGTGCAGAATTTTGCTGACCACCAGTATATATATATATATAGCAGTACGGTACAGTAGTCCACTGCTCTACCTCTGTGTCGTCAAGTATACTATGCATCCATACCTGTGCTGCATTTTAGTTGTGCGCAGTATATAGTAGGAGGACAGTGCAGAATTTTCTCAACCAGCAGTATATATATATAGCAGTACGGTACAGTAGTCCACTGCTCTACCTCTGTGTCATCAAGTATACTATGCATCCATACCTGTACTGCATTTTAGTTGTGCACAGTATATAGTAGGAGGACAGTGCAGAATTTTGCTGACCACCAGTATATATATATATAGCAGTACGGTACAGTAGTCCAGTGCTCTACCTCTGTGTCATCAAGTATACTATGCATCCATACCTGTGCTGCATTTTAGTTGTGCACAGTATATAGTAGGAGGACAGTGCAGAATTTTGCTGACCACCAGTATATATATATATATATAGCAGTACGGTAAAGTAGTCCACCGCTCTACCTCTCTATCGTCAAGTATACTATGCATCCATACCTGTGCTGCATTTTAGTTGTGCACAGTATATAGCAGGAGGACAGTGCAGAATTTTGCTGACCAACAGTATATATATATATATATAGCAGTACGGTGCAGTAGTCCACTGCTCTACCTCTGTGTCATCAAGTATACTATGCATCCATACCTGTGCTACATTTTAGTTGTGCGCAGTATATAGTAGGAGGACAGTGCAGAATTTTACTGACCATCAGTATATATATATATAGCAGTACAGTACCGTAATCCACTGCTCTACCTCTGTGTCGTCAAGTATACTATGCATACATACCTGCTCTGCATTTTAGTTGTGCGCAGTATATAGTAGGAGGACAGTGCAGAATTTTGCTGACCACCAGTGTATATATATAGCAGTACGGTACAGTAGTCCACTGCTCTACCTCTGTCTCGTCAAGTATACTATGCATCCATACCTGTGCTGCATTTTAGTTGTGCGTAGTATATAGTAGGAGGACAGTGCAGAATTTTGCTGACCACCAGTATATATATATATATATATATATATATATAGCAGTACGGTACAGTAGTCCACTGCTCTACCTCTGTGTCATCAAGTATACTATGCATCCATACCTGTGCTGCATTTTAGTTGTGCACAGTATATAGTAGGAGGACAGTGTAGAATTTTGCTGACCACCAGTATATATATATATATATATATATATATAGCAGTACAGTGCAGTAGTCCACTGCTCTACCTCTGTGTCATCAAGTATACTATGCATCCATACCTGTGCTGCATTTTAGTTGTGCGCAGTATATAGTAGGAGGACAGTGCAGAATTTTGCTGACCACCAGTATATATATATATAGCAGTACGGTACAGTAGTCCACCGCTCTACCTCTCTATCGTCAAGTATACTATGCATCCATACCTGTGCTGCATTTTAGTGGTGTGCAGTATATAGTAGGAGGACAGTGCAGAATTTTGCTGACCACCAGTATATATATATAGAAGTATGGTACAGTAGTCCACTGCTCTACCACTGTGTCGTCAAGTATACTACAAAAGTTCAGTAAAATTACCCAAAAATCAAAATTAAAAGCGTCTGATGAGAAGCGTAAACTTGCCAATATGCCATTTACCACACGGAGTGGCAAGGAACGGCTGAGGCCCTGGCCTATGTTCATGGCTTGTTGTTCAGATTCACATGAGGATGGAAGCACTCATCCTCTCGCTAGAAAACTGCAGTGCCACTCCTAGATGGGCCAGGTGTTTGTGTCGGCCACTTGGGCTGCTTAGCTTAGCCATCCAGCAACCTTGGTGCACCTCTTTCTTTCTTTGCATCATATGCTGTTTGGGGACTATTTTTTAAATCTGCCATCCTGTCTGACACTGCAGTGCCACTCCTAGATGGGCCAGGTGTTTGTGTCGGCCACTTGGGTCACTTAGCTTAGTCACACAGCTACCTCATTGTACCTCTTTTTTTCTTTGCATCATGTGCTGTTTGGGGACTATTTTTTAAATCTGCCATCCTGTCTGACACTGCAGTGCCACTCCTAGATAGGCCAGGTGTTTGTGTCGGCCACTTGGGTCGCTTAGCTTAGTCACACAGCTACCTCATTGCACCTCTTTTTTCTTTGCATCATGTGCTGTTTGGGGACTATTTTTTAAATCTGCCATCCTGTCTGACACTGCAGTGCCACTCCTAGATAGGCCAGGTGTTTGTGTCGGCCACTTGGGTATCTTAGCTTAGCCATCCAGCAACCTCGGTGCAAATTTTAGGACTAAAAATAATATTGTGAGGTGTGAGGTGTTCAGAATAGACTGGAAATGAGTGGAAATTATGGTTATTGAGGTTAATAATACTATGGGATCAAAATGACGCCCAAATTCTATGATTTAAGCTGTTTTTGAGGGGTTTTTGTAAAAAAACACCCAAATCCAAAACACACCCTAATCCGACAAAAACATTTCAGGGAGGTTTTGACAAAATGCGTCCGAATCCAAAACACGGCCGTGGAACCAAATTCAAAACCAAAACACAAAACACAAAAAAATTCCGGTGCACATCACTAGTTGTAACCAATATCTGAACAATATGCTGGAATATATTTGAATTTATAAGGACAATGAGGTATGTATATCAATTGCTATTCTACATAGACATGTATCAACTAATTGACACATTTGGCTGAGACTGGCAAGAGAGCTAAAAGATAAGAGGGGAGGGGAGGTGGAATGATGCAAGGCAGTGGGTAGGGAAGGCTGGTCTCAGTAAACAAAATTGAAAAAATACTGTATTAAAAAAAAGAATATATATATAAAAAATATATAAAGCTTATATAAATATGTAGGTACACAATGATAATTAAGTGGGTTAAATACACATATATATGCATATATAAAATTAAAACTCTCCAATAATCATATTGAGTTCCTTTGCCTCATTTATACCCTCTGGATAGATGGATCCCATTCTAAACATCAAATACACTTCCTGTTGTCACAGTCTCTTAAAGCGGTCCCTGCCTCTCTTTGTAAGTGAAATGTATTCAATCCCTATCACTTTGAGACTTTTAGGATCACCATTGTGGATGTCACTAAAATGTTGTGAAACACTATGTGAGGAAAATCTTTTCAAGGTGTTCCTACAGTGTTCAAGGAATCTAGTTTTATTGAATACTTAAATGGAATGGAATAATATTTATTTATTTACATAAGCTGTCCAATGGTGGAGTTTGTTTTGTCTCCTATGTATTGTTTAACTGTTTTTAACTATATTAACACTGATTGACTATACCTAGCATCCAGGTGTCAATTAAGCCACCATATTGTTCAGGGTATATAAACCCCAAACAGAGACACTTCACTATACCTTTGAAAAAGCTGCAAGCTATATGCAGCGAAATGCGTCAGTTGTTCTTGCATGGGTCAGGATTCTTCATCCATTTGGAGCTACATTAACCCTTGGCAATAATTCATCCATCAGAGAAGCCTTAGAGAGGATTCCAGCATATTACAGACACTGTATTGCATGAGGACCCCACTACTTACATGGGACAATTTCTAGCCATTTGTTCCTCTAATGGTGCATGGGACAACCATCCACTACCGGACTCTCCACTAATATAAAAGAGACTCCTGCTGTTTTGGACGGACATACTTTTTACAAGTGCCTTTGGAATGGATTCTCTCATCCATTCATTTATACATTTCCTGACCCATTTAATCAGGGTAATATACACATTTTATTATTGTATGTGAATTCACACCACTGAATGTTTTATGGATGCAAATGCGTTTTATTCAAATTAAATTGTCTTTTTTAATTTTACTAATTTCATTAGTTTTCCATTGTGTAACTTCAAATAAAGTGCAGCCCACCCTCTGTGTCTGTTTTGGACTTGGCCTACCGAAAATCAGATACCCAACTGGTAATTCACCAAGCCTGAACTGCACCCCCCACAGCCAGCGGGGAATAGCTCTTCATGGCAAGCTGTGCATAACTCTACGAAGAAGGGATCCAGTGATTCTTTTGCAAGTCAAGACGCAAGCATCACCTATTTCTCTGCACTGGATGGTGAAGTTACATCCCCTCTCTTTTTTTTGTACAATTGCACTCTACTGTGCCAAATACTGGTGAAATTTACCCTATCTTGGTTTAGGATGTAGACGTGTCATTTGAAATATCTATAAGTTTAAATTTTAGGTCTCTCATGATTCTTGTTACCTGTGAAGATTTTATGATGCTAGATGTGTTTACATCAAACTGAAAGCTTGATGTTACAATTAATTGGAGTAAAACAGAATGTTTGGTTCATAACGAACCTTTAGTGGTGACTTCCCTTCCCCATTCCGACACACGGCCATATTGCCTCTTGGGTTTCTTGATCCTTAGTGTATCAGTCTCCCCACGGCGGGTTTTCTTATGTTATTACTGTTCTTATTCCCCAACACCTATCTTCCCACTTTTCCTTTTTCATACCTGACTTCTCCTCTTTACATTTTATCTTACCATTCTGAGAGTTAATGCGCATTCTATTGTCTATTGGCACCCATGACACTGCCAGGCAAACTTAAAATATCATCAATTAATGCCAGAAGCCTTAACATCCCAGAAAAAATATCTGCCCTACTTAGATCTTTCTGGACCAACCGGGTCAATGTTGCTTTAATTCAAGAGACACATTTTAAAATCTCTGCCCATAATCTGTCACTGGCCAACCATCATTTCCCTCTAGCATACTACTGTTATACTTCAGATAGTAAATCCAAGGGAGTAGCAATATTATTTTCTAAAAACCTACAAGTTATTGATATATCTGTACATAAACTGGTCCCAGGTCGACTACTTGTTGTAAATTGCAAAATATACATGCAATCCTATATGTTCAAAGTACTTCATGCACCCAATCAGGATCATATGTCATTTTTCCAATCCCATCTTCTTAAACTAGACTCTTCTCTCACAGGGATAGATATCTTGGAGGGGATTTGAATTGGATTATAGACCCGTCCCTTGACACTTCTTCCAATGCCCCTAAATTCTCCAAACAAAAATACCATCAAATCAAAAAGATTTCCCATGAGCTCCAGCTGGCCGACTCCTGGAGGGTTCTTCACCCAACCAGTTGTGATTATTCATTCTATTCTAACCTGCATCATGTCTATTTATGACTAGACTATTTGTTTTCAAGCCACAGACAGCTTCCTTTACTGGTAGAGACATCTATTGGATTGGAAACTTGGTTGGACCATGATCCAGTGTTCATGACTCTGTCAGTGCCACTGCAATCCACAGGCCAATGGACTTGGACTTGGCATCTCAATGAAACGTTGCTACAAAATAAATATTGCAAGGCTGAAATTGATAGGGCATTATTCGAATGCTTTACCATTAATGATACTGCTAAGATTTCTAAAGTAATTCTTTGGGAAGCACATAAGTGTGTCCTACGAAGCAAGCTTATACAGTTAGGCTCTTATATGAAAAAACAAAGATCGGCACACATAACCAAACATACAAAAAATTCACTCATTGGAGATCTTACATAAATCTTGAGTATATGGAGCTGGCCGAGGCACGAGCACAACTGAACAAAATTCTCAATTACAGTATCCAACTTTCTATCTGCAAATGTAATTCTAAATATTATCAATGGGGGTAACTTTGTTTTAAGATTCCCAAAATAGCGGCCTGTTTTAAGAATTATTACTCAACTTAATATAAGTTAGATAAACCCTCATCGGGCACTGACTCTATTTTAGATATCATTCGATCTAAAGCTTACTTGGAAAAGGTTGCCTATCCCACTCTTGTACCCCTTTAGAGAGAAACATTGGAAAGACCTTTCACTTTGCAGGAAGTGGAATATGCTATTGCCTCCACACCGTCAGGCAAGAGTCCAGGCCCAGACAGCTTCTCAACCACCTATTACAAGATATTTAAAGATACATTGGCCCCCAGACTCCTTCAAGCTTTAAATTCCATATCTGCAGACACCCATTTTCAAGGCAATCATTAGTAGCCCATATACCTGTAATCCCTTAACAGGGGAAGGAAACTTCAGTGTGCTGTAGTTACAGACTCATATCTCTGCTGGATGTTGATGTCAAACTGTTTGTGAAGTCAATGGCAAATAGGTTAAATGAATTCCTCCCTTCTCTTATACACAATGATCAGGTGTGGTTTGTCCCGGGTCGCGTGATGAAGGACAACACTACCAAGGTCCTGCATTTGATACATTTGGCTTCTTAAGGGCAGACCCCTACCATATTATTGGCCACTGATGCCGAAAAGGCATTCAACAGCGTTAGTTGTAGTTTTATGAGGTTGGTGCTGGATGACATCAGGTTAGGGCCACAGGCACTTTACAGGATCACGGTTATTTATAAATAACCTGCAGCCCGGGTCAAAGTCAGTGATTCTCTATCTGACTCCTTCTCCATAAGTAACGGGATAAGACAAGTATGCCCCTTATCCCCATTAATCATTGTTCTTTGCATTGAAGCATTAGCTAGAGCTATAAGGGCCAATGAACATATCTCCGGCATACAAGTTGGTGACAAGGAATATAAACTAGCAATGTTTGCAGACGACTTATTGACAATAATTACATGTCCCACTTATTCCCTTCACCATCTAATTAGTGAATTAGATATTTTTAGTAATCTCTCCAATTTCAAGGTTAATATGTCCAAATCATGTGCCCTTAACATTTTGGCCTCTCCTACTACAGTTGCTAAGCTAGAATGCTCCTTTCCTTTTATGTTAAAAACCTCCCATATTACATACTTAGGTGTCCAGTTACCTTGTGATCTGTCTCATTTAATACCCTTGAATTTCCTACCGCTCCTCCAGATAATAAAGAATCATTATAGTAGGTGGTACCTTAAACAACTTTCTTTGCTAGGTACGGTAAATGTTGTCAAGAAGAATACTCTCTATAAATTACTCTATATACTTCAAACATTGCCGATACAGATACCAGACTCATGGTACCGGTCCAAACAACTTCAAATCCAACAATTCAAATGGTTTCATAAGAGACCCAGAATTAATTGATCCACTTTGACATGACCTGTTTGGTGTGGTGGATTTCAACTACCAGATATAAAAAATTACTATTGTGCAATCTTACTTAATAGGATTTTCGACTCTTCCAGAAGTCGGGAAACTAAGCAATGGGTGGGATTGGAAATTTTATATATGCAACAATATCTGGATATTTTTCCTTGGCTGCCTTCACAGTTTAGACCCCTTTTGACATCCAACTATCTCTCCCACTCTCTCTTTTTGTAAGATGGCGCTCCGCTGGCCATATAGTTCTTCAAGATTTGACCCTTTGACTTCCTTTCTATTGTAATTTTGAATTTCCACCTGGCTCAATCCTCTCTCATTTCTATAAATGGGCAGTGGAGGGACTCTTCAAGGTCAGCCAACTCGTGACATCTTCAGGAGTTAAACAAATCTCAGAAATTCGAACAAAATAGGAAATTCCACAAAATGGTATGTTGAGGTACCTGCAAGTCAGACACTTTTTAAAATAAATCAATAGATCCCTTCAGGCATCTAGAGAACTAACACCTTTTGAGAGACTTTATATACATGCAGTATCCACCTTATATAAATTACCACAAAACTCTGAATCTCTGGCACCTCCCTCTTTTACCTTATCCTGGGAAAGAGACCTGGGAATATCACTTTCAGGTAAAGATTGGGAGAATATATTTCTCAAAGCTCATAGACATTCTATTTGTATACAAGTGAGAGAAACACAATATCAAATTTGAAGAGATTGTATTGGCATCCCTCTCTCCTACAAGCTATATATCCCATAGTCTCTGCCAAATGTTAGAGATGTCATAATGCTACAGGTTCTCTGTTACATATTTGGTGCAATTGTTCACTAATCAAAGCTTATTGGTATGATGTTATCCCAAGATATAATTAACACCACTATTCTCACTAACCCAGCATTCTGGCTGTTGAATGATACCCCCACGCCATTGTCAAGTTATAAAACATCATTACTTTGTCACCTGAGTAATACCGCATGAGCAACGATACCTGCCTTGTGGAGATCCCCTAATCCACCTACATGGAATAACTGGTTTTCTAGAAAAAAATATTATATGAATATGGAGGATATCCTTTTGGCCTCAGGAGACAAATTAACTGAATTCATCGCTATTTGGCTTCTCTGGCTAGAATATAAATCCTCAGAAACCTATGAAGACTATACCTCTACAGTAAAAGGAATTAGGTCGGACACCCTATCTTAAGTAGTTTACAATAATTACATACATTGTGCTTTCTCAGATCCTTCCTTCCTTCCTTCCTTCCTTCCTTCCTTCCTTCCTTCCTTCCTTCCTTCCTTCCTTCCTTCCTTCCTTCCTCCCTCCCCCCCTTCCTTCCTTCCTTCCTTCCTTCCTTCCTTCCTTCCTTCCTTCCTTCCTTCCTTCCTTCCTTCCTTCCTTCCCTCCCCTCTTTTTAACACCTTTCTTCCCTCCTACCCTCATCCTATTCCATACTTTAATTGAAGTACATTCCATCTCAAGTGGTAACGATATGGACTTTGTTATATTGAACATAAAGAATACTTTGCTTGTAACCTTTGTTGTGATTTGATATATTTAATGTACATGAATACAATGTTACTCACGGCGTTGAGTAATTTTATTCATATAATGGTAATTTTCCTATTCTGTATTGGAATGTTTTCTTCAATATCTTCAATAAAGACAGATTGTACAAAAAAAAAATACTGAATTTGAATAAAGTACGGGTTCAAGTTCAAAAGGGCATTAATTTGATTTATATGAAATCTAACTGACTTGCCCTTACATAAGGAGACTGAAATGGCCCTGATAAGTGGATGAAACATGTCAGAGGTCACCTTACACTGGTGTGCCATATTGGATTTCTACTGTACGGTGCCCGTGAGTGACATTTCTGTCCTATTAACATCTCTGTCACTCTAATGATCTATGATGCCACGGCCTCAGCTGTAGCAGAGGTGGGCCACGGATATAGTGGCCTTGGAGAGAGGAGCCGGAGCTAGCTTCATTACCTACAGCAGCGGCAGTATACTTACACAAATCTAGATTGGAGAGCGGCACAGCAGTGCTTAAAGCAAATACCACATCTCACTGGGGTGATTAACTACACACAGCCAGACTGATGATTTGAATAATCTATAATGGATATGTGTAAACTTTACTGAGCCCATGCAAGTATACACACTACAGTATTATGGGACTTGTAGGATAAGTGTGCAGTGCTCTAATTTTATCTTATTGAATTTGAAATGGAACTTAATTCACATTCAGTATACACTACAGTATATTTTATTACAGCATAAGATAGATAAAGTTACTAAAATGGCTGCTTTTATGTACAGTATGCATATTGAAAATGTTTTTTTACTTATTAGAAAGGAAGCATTCTCTTATATTACAGCATATATTTGTGGTTTAGATATTATATACTTCCATACAGGGTGGCACTCACTTCAATCTAGGCAGTTAATTGAGGTTAATTGAGGTTAAACAAGTTTCTATGCAGATACAGTATCTGCATCACAAGACCACATGTTATTTTAGCTTGTAATAATGGGCCTGATTCAGACCTGATCGTAGCAGCAAATTTGTTAGCAGATGGGCAAAACCATGTGCACTGCAGGGGGGGGGGGGGGGATATAACATGCGCAGAGAGAGTTAGATTTGGATGGGTTATATTGTTCCTGTGCAGGGTAAATACTAGTGATGTGCACCGGAAATTTTTCGGGTTTTGTGTTTTGGTTTTGGGTTCGGTTCCGCGGCCGTGTTTTGGGTTCGAACGCGTTTTGGCAAAACCTCGCTGAATTTTTTTTGTCGGATTCGGGTGTGTTTTGGATTCGGGTGTTTTTTTCAAAAAACCCTAAAAAACAGCTTAAATAATTGAATTTGGGGGTCATTTTGATCCCATAGTATTATTAACCTCAATAACCATAATTTACACTCATTTACAGTCTATTCTGAACACCTCACACCTCACAATATTAATTTTAGTCCTAAAATTTGCACCGAGGTCGCTGGATGGCTAAGCTAAGCGACCCAAGTGGCCGACACAAACACCTGGCCCATCTAGGAGTGGCACTGCAGTGTCAGGCAGGATGGCCCTTCCAAAAAATACTCCCCAAACAGCACATGACGCAAAGAAGAAGAAAAAGAGGCGCAATGAGGTAGCTGTGTGAGTAAGCTAAGCGACCCTAGTGGCCGACACAAACACCTGGCCCATCTAGGAGTGGCACTGCAGTGTCACGCAGGATGGCCCTTCCAAAAAATACTCCCCAAACAGCACATGACGCAAAGAAGAATAAAAAGAGGCGCAATGAGGTAGCTGTGTGAGTAAGCTAAGCGACCCTAGTGGCCGACACAAACACCTGGCCCAACTAGGAGTGGCACTGCAGTGTCAGGCAGGATGGCCCTTCCAAAAACTACTCCCCAAACAGCACATGACGCAAAGAAGAAAAAAAAGAGGCGCAATGAGGTAGCTGTGTGAGTAAGCTAAGCGACCCTAGTGGCCGACACAAACACCTGGCCCATCTAGAAGTGGCACTGCAGTGTCAGGCAGAATGGCCCTTCCAAAAACTACTCCCCAAACAGCACATGACGCAAAGAAGAAAAAAAAGAGGCGCAATAAGGTAGCTGTGTGAGTAAGCTAAGCGACCCTAGTGGCCGACACAAACACCTGGCCCATCTAGGAGTGGCACTGCAGTGTCAGGCAGGATGGCCCTTCCAAAAAATACTCCCCAAACAGCACATGACGCAAAGAAGAAAAAAAAGAGGCGCAATGAGGTAGCTGTGTGAGTAAGCTAAGCGACCCTAGTGGCCGACACAAACACCTGGCCCATCTAGAAGTGGCACTGCAGTGTCAGGCAGGATGACCCTTCCAAAAACTACTCCCCAAACAGCACATGACGGAAAGAAGAAAAAAAAGAGGCTCAATGAGGTAGCTGTGTGACTAAGCTAAGCGACCCTAGTGGCCGACACAAACACCTGGCCCATCTAGGAGTGGCACTGCAGTGTCAGGCAGGATGGCCCTTCCAAAAACTACTCCCCAAACAGCACATGACGCAAAGAAGAAGAAAAAGAGGCGCAATGAGGTAGCTGTGTGAGTAACCTAAGCGACCCTAGTGGCCGACACAAACACCTGGCCCATCTAGGAGTGGCACTGCAGTGTCAGGCAGGATGGCCCTTCCAAAAACTACTCCCCAAACAGCACATGACGCAAAGAAGAAAAAATAGAGGCGCAATGAGGTAGCTGTGTGAGTAAGCTAAGCGACCCTAGTGGCCGACACAAACACCTGGCCCATGTAGGAGTGGCACTGCAGTGTCAGGCAGGATGGCGCTTCCAAAAAATACTCCCCAAACAGCACATGACGCAAAGAAGAAAAAAAAGAGGCACAATGAGGTAGCTGTGTGAGTAAGCTAAGCGACCCTAGTGGCCGACACAAACACCTGGCCCATCTAGGAGTGGCACTGCAGTGTCAGGCAGGATGGCCCTTCCAAAAATTACTCCCCAAACAGCACATGACGCAAAGAAAAATGAAAGAAAAAAGAGGTGCAAGATGGAATTGTCCTTGGGCCCTCCCAAAAACCCTCGTGTTGTATAAACAGGACATGCACACTTTAACCAACCCATCATTTCAGCGACAGGGTCTGCCACACGACTGTGACTGAAATGAGTGGTTGGTTTGGGCCCCCACCAAAAAAGAAGCAATCAATCTCTCCTTGCACAAACTGGCTCTACAGAGGCAAGATGTCCACCTCATCATCATCGTCCGATTCATCACCCCTTTCACTGTGTACATCCCCCTCCTCACAGATTATTAATTCGTCCCCACTGGAATCCACCATCTCAGATCCCCGTGTACTTTCTGGAGGCAACTGCTGCTGGTGAATGTCTCCATGGAGTAATTGATTATAATTCATTTTAATGAACATCATCTTCTCCACATTTTCTGGAAGTAGCCTCGTACGCCAATTGCTGACAAGGTGAGCGGCGGCACTAAACACTCTTTCGGAGTACACACTGGAGGGAGGGCAACTTAGGTAGAATATAGCCAGTTTGTGCAAGGGCCTCCAAATTGCCTCTTTTCCCTGCCAGTATACGTACGGACTGTCTGACGTGCCTACTTGGAAGCGGTCACTCATATAATCCTCCACCATTCTTTCAATGGTGAGAGAATCATATGCAGTGACAGTAGACGACATGTCAGTAATCGTTGGCAGGTCCTTCAGTCCGGACCAGATGTCAGCATCAGCAGTCGCTCCAGACTGCCCTGCATCACCGCCAGCGGGTGGGCTCGGAATTCGTAGCCTTTTCCTCGCACCCCCAGTTGCGGGAGAATGTGAAGGAGGAGATGTTGACAGGTCGCGTTCCGCTTGACTTGACAATTTTCTCACCAGCAGTTCTTTGAACCCCTGCAGACTTGTGTCTGCCGGAAAGAGAGATCCAACGTAGGTTTTAAATCTAGGATCGAGCACGGTGGCCAAAATGTAGTGCTCTGATTTCAACAGATTGACCACACGTGAATCCTGGTTAAGCGAATGAAGGGCTCCATCCACAAGTCCCACATGCCTAGCGGAATTGCTCTGTTTTAGCTCCTCCTTCAATGCCTCCAGCTTCTTCTGCAAAAGCCTGATGAGGGGAATGACCTGACTCAGGCTGGCAGTGTCTGAACTAACTTCACGTGTGGCAAGTTCAAAGGGTTGCAGAACCTTGCACAACGTTGAAATCATTCTCCACTGCGCTTGAGACAGGTGCATTCCACCTCCTTTGCCTATATCGTGGGCAGATGTATAGGCTTGAATGGCCTTTTGCTGCTCCTCCATCCTCTGAAGCATATAGAGGGTTGAATTCCACCTCGTTACCACCTCTTGCTTCAGATGATGGCAGGGCAGGTTCAGGTTTTTTTTGGTGGTGCTCCAGTCTTCTGTACGCGGTGCCTGCACGCCGAAAGTGGCCCGCAATTCTTCTGGCCCCGACAGCATCTCTTGCATGCCCCTGTCGTTTTTTAAATAATTCTGCACCACCAAATTCAAGGTATGTGCAAAACATGGGACGTGCTGGAATTTGCCCAGATGTAATACACGCACAATATTGCTGGCGTTGTCCGATGCCACAAATCCCCAGGAGAGTCCAATTGGGGTAAGCCATTCTGCGATGATCTTCCTCAGTTGCCGTAAGAGGTTTTCAGCTGTGTGTGTATTCTTGAAAGCGGTGATACAAAGCGTAGCCTGCCTAGGAACGAGTTGGCGTTTGCGAGATGCTGCTACTGGTGCCGCCGCTGCTGTTCTTGCAGCGGGAGGCAATACATCTACCCAGTGGGCTGTCACAGTCATGTAGTCCTGAGTCTGCCCTGCTCCACTTGTCCACATGTCCGTGGTTAAGTGGACATTGGGTACAACTGCATTTTTTAGGACACTGTGGAGTCTTTTTCTGACGTCCGTGTACATTCTCTGTATCGCCTGCCTAGAGAAGTGGAACCTAGATGGTATTTGGTAACGGGGGCACACTACCTCAAGAAATTGTCTAGTTCCCTGTGAACTAACGGCGGATACCGGACGCACGTCTAACACCAACATAGTTGTCAAGGCCTCAGTTATCCGCTTTGCAACAGGATGACTGCTGTGATATTTCATCTTCCTCGCAAAGGACTGTTGGACAGTCAATTGCTTACTGGAAGTAGTACAAGTGGTCTTCCGACTTCCCCTCTGGGATGACGATCGACTCCCAGCAGCAACAACAGCAGCGCCTGCAGCAGTAGGCGTTACACTCAAGGATGCATCGGAGGAATCCCAGGCAGGAGAGGACTCGTCAGACTTGCCAGTGACATGGCCTGCAGGACTATTGGCTTTCCTGTGTAAGGAGGAAATTGACACTGAGGGAGTTGGTGGTGTGGTTTGCGCGAGCTTGGTTACAAGAGGAAGGGATTTACTGGTCAGTTGACTGCTTCCGCTGTCGCCCAAAGTTTTTGAACTTGTCACTGACTTATTATGAATGCGCTGCAGGTGACGTATAAGGGAGGATGTTCCGAGGTGGTTAACGTCCTTACTCCTACTTATTACAGCTTGACAAAGGCAACACACGGCTTGACACCTGTTGTCCGCATTTCTGTTGAAATACTTCCACACTGAAGAGCTGATTTTTTTGGTATTTTCACCAGGCATGTCAATGGCCATATTCCTCCCACGGACAACAGGTGTCTCCCCGGGTGCCTGACTTAAACAAACCACCTCACCATCAGAATCCTCCTTGTCAATTTCCTCCCCAGCGCCAGCAACACCCATGTCCTCATCCTGGTGTACTTCAACACTGACATCTTCAATTTCACTATCAGGAACTGAACTGCGGGTGCTCCTTTCAACACTTGCAGAGGGCGTGCAAATGGTGGAAGGCGCAAGCTCTTCACGTCCAGTGTTGGGAAGGTCAGGCATCGCAACCGACACAATTGGACTCTCCTTTGTGATTTGTGATTTCGAAGAACGCACAGTTCTTTGCTGTGCTTTTGCCGCAAGTCTTTTCTTGTTTCTAGCGAGAGGATGAGTGCTTCCATCCTCATGTGAAGCTGAACCACTAGCCATGAACATAGGCCAGGGCCTCAGCCGTTCCTTGCCACTCCGTGTCATAAATGGCATATTGGCAAGTTTACGCTTCTCCCCAGACGCTTTTAATTTTGATTTTTGGGTCATTTTTTTTACTGATCTTTTGTGTTTTGGATTTTACATGCTCTGTACTATGACATTGGGCATCGGCCTTGGCAGACGACGTTGATGGCATTTCATCGTCTCGGCCATGACTAGTGGCAGCAGCTTCAGCACGAGGTGGAAGTGGATCTTGATCTTTCCCTATTTTTTTAACCTCCACATTTTTGTTCTCCATATTTTGCGCACAATTAAAAGCCACCACAGGTATACAATGTAGATGGATGGATAGTATAGTATTACTTATACTTATGGACGACGAGTGCACTGACGACACAGAGGTAGGTACAGCCGTGGCCTACCGTACTGCTGCTTAGTGCTTATATATAAATATAATATACTGTATAACGGACCTGGTGGACAGTGTCAGCAGACTGCTAAACTAGTATGAAGAAAGAAAAAAAAAACACCACAGGTATACAATGTAGATGGATGGATAGTATAGTATTACTTATACTTATGGACGACGAGTGCACTGACGACACAGATGTAGGTACAGCCGTGGCCTACCGTACTGCTGCTTAGTGCTTATATATAAATATAATATACTGTATAACGGACCTGGTGGACAGTGTCAGCAGACTGCTAAACTAGTATGAAGAAAGAAAGAAAAAACACCACAGGTATACAATGTAGATGGATGGATAGTATAGTATTACTTATACTTATGGACGACGAGTGCTCTGACGACACAGAGGTAGGTACAGCCGTGGCCTACCGTACTGCTGCTTAGTGCTTATATATATGATACACTGTATAACGGACCTGGTGGACACTGTCAGCAGACTGCTAAACAAACTAGTATGAAGAAAGAAAAAAAAAACACCACAGGTATACAATGTAGATGGATGGATAGTATAGTATTACTTAAACTTATGGACGACGAGTGCACTGACGACACAGAGGTAGGTACAGCCGTGGCCTACCGTACTGCTGCTTAGTGCTTATATATAAATATAATATACTGTATAACGGACCTGGTGGACAGTGTCAGCAGACTGCTAAACAAACTAGTATGAAGAAAGAAAAAAAAACACCACAGGTATACAATGTAGATGGATGCATAGTATAGTATTACTTATACTTATGGACGACGAGTGCACTGACGACACAGAGGTAGGTACAGCCGTGGCCTACCGTACTGCTGCTTAGTGCTTATATATAAATATAATATACTGTATAACGGACCTGGTGGACAGTGTCAGCAGACTGCTAAACTAGTATGAAGAAAGAAAAAAAAAACACCACAGGTATACAATGTAGATGGATGGATAGTATAGTATTACTTATACTTATGGACGACGAGTGCACTGACGACACAGAGGTCGGTACAGCCGTGGCCTACCGTACTGCTGCTTAGTGCTTATATATAAATATAATATACTGTATAACGGACCTGGTGGACAGTGTCAGCAGACTGCTAAACAAACTAGTATGAAGAAAGAAAAAAAAACACAACAGGTATACAATGTAGATGGATGGATAGTATAGTATTACTTATACTTATGGACGACGAGTGCACTGACGACACAGAGGTAGGTACAGCCGTGGCCTACCGTACTGCTGCTTAGTGCTTATATATATGATACACTGTATAACGGACCTGGTGGACACTGTCAGCAGACTGCTAAACAAACTAGTATGAAGAAAGAAAAAAAAAACACCACAGGTATACAATGTAGATGGATGGATAGTATAGTATTACTTAAACTTATGAAAGACGAGTGCACTGACGACACAGAGGTAGGTACAGCCGTGGCCTACCGTACTGCTGCTTAGTGCTTATATATAAATATAATATACTGTATAACGGACCTGGTGGACAGTGTCAGCAGACTGCTAAACAAACTAGTATGAAGAAAGAAAAAAAAACACCACAGGTATACAATGTAGATGGATGCATAGTATAGTATTACTTATACTTATGGACGACGAGTGCACTGACGACACAGAGGTAGGTACAGCCGTGGCCTACCGTACTGCTGCTTAGTGCTTATATATAAATATAATATACTGTATAACGGACCTGGTGGACAGTGTCAGCAGACTGCTAAACTAGTATGAAGAAAGAAAAAAAAAACACCACAGGTATACAATGTAGATGGATGGATAGTATAGTATTACTTACACTTATGGACGACGAGTGCACTGACGACACAGAGGTCGGTACAGCCGTGGCCTACCGTACTGCTGCTTAGTGCTTATATATAAATATAATATACTGTATAACGGACCTGGTGGACAGTGTCAGCAGACTGCTAAACAAACTAGTATGAAGAAAGAAAAAAAAACACAACAGGTATACAATGTAGATGGATGGATAGTATAGTATTACTTATACTTATGGACGACGAGTGCACTGACGACACAGAGGTAGGTACAGCCGTGGCCTACCGTACTGCTGCTTAGTGCTTAATTATATATATAATATACTGTATAACGGTCGGACCTGGTGGACACTGTCAGCAGACTGCTAAACAAACTAGCATGAAGAAAGAAAAAAAAAACACCACAGTGTTTTTCAGGCAGACAAACATATACTGGACTGGTGGTCACTGTCAGCAAAACTGTGCACTGTACTCCTGCTATAACTGCTCCCCAGTCCCCACAATTAGGCAGTGTGAGCAGTGCACTCAGCACAGATATATCATGCAGCAGTGCAGCACACTGAGTGAGCACAGATATGGTGGAGCGTTTTTTTTTCAGGCAGAGAAACAACAGATTAAACTCAAAACCCTGCACTGTACTCCCTAACAGCTGCTCCCCGTCCCCAATCCTCCCCACAATTAAAACTAAGTCACTCAGTTTTTTTTCTTTCTAATACAACGGAGAGGACGCCAGCCACGTCCTCTCCCTATCAATCTCAATGCACGTGTAAAAATGGCGGCGACGCGCGGCTCCTTATATAGAATCCGAGTCTCGCGAGAATCCACCAGCGGGATGATGACGTTCGGGCGCGCTCGGGTTAACCGAGCAAGGCGGGAGGATCCGAGTCGCTCGGACCCGTGTAAAAAAAGGTGAAGTTCGGGCGGGTTCGGATTCCGAGGAACCGAACCCGCTCATCACTAGTAAATACTGGTTGCTTTATTTTTACACTGCAATTTAGATTTCAGTTTCAACACACCCCACCCAAATCTAACTCTCTCTGCACATGTTATATGTGACCCCCCTGCAGTGCACATGGTTTTGCCCAACTGCTAACAAATTTGCTGCTGCGATCAACTCTGAATTACCTCCAATATTCCTTAATATAAATCAGTGATGAGCGGGTTCGGTTCCTCGGAATCCGAACCCCCCCGAACTTCACCCATTTTACACGTTTCCGAGGCAGACTTGGATCCTCCCGCCTTGCTCGGTTAACCCAAGCGCGCCCGAACGTCATCATCTTGCTGTCGGATTCTGGCGAGATTCGTATTCTATATAAGGAGCCGCGCGTCGCCGCCATTTTCACTCGTGCATTGGAGATGAAAGGGAGAGGACGTGCAGCGTTCTCTCAGTTGTGTTCAGTGTGCTGCAAATATCTGTGCTCAGTGTGCTGCAAATATCTGTGCTCGGTGTGCTTGCAAATATCTGTGCTCAGTGTGCTGAAAATATCTACGTTCTCTGCCTGAATAATGCTCCATATCTGTGCTCAGTGTGCTGTAAATATCTGTGCTCAGTGTGCTGCAAATATCTGTGCTCAGTGTGCTGAAAATATCTACGTTCTCTGCCTGAAAAATGCTCCATATCTGTGCTCAGTGTGCTGCAAATATCTGTGCTCAGTGTGCTTTATTGTGGGGACTGGGGACCACCAGTATTATATAGTAGGAGGACAGTGCAGAGAATTGCTGACCAGTGACCACCAGTATTATATGTTCTCTGCCTGAAAAACGCTCCATATCTGTGCTGCATTGTAGTATATAGTAGGAGGACAGTGCAGAATTTTGCTGACCACCAGTATATATATATAGCAGTACGGTAAAGTAGTCCACTGCTCTACCTCTGTGTCGTCAAGTTTACTCTGCATCCATAGCTGTGGTGCATTTTAGTTGTGCGCAGTATATATAGTAGGAGGACAGTGCAAAATTGTGCTGACCACCAGTATATAATATATAGCAGTACGGTACAGTAGTCCACTGCTCTACCTACCTCTGTGTCGTCAAGTATACTATGCATCCATACCTGTGGTGCATTTTAGTTGTGCGCAGTATATAGTAGGAGGACAGTGCATAATTTTGCTGACCACCAGTATATAATATATAGCAGTACGGTACAGTAGGCCACTGCTCTACCTACCTCTGTGTCATCAAGTATACTATATATCCATACCTGTGCTGCATTTTAGTTGTGCGCAGTATATAGTAGGAGGGGACAGGGCAGAATGTTGCTGTGACCACCAGTATATATATAGCAGTACGGTACAGTAGTCCACTGCTCTACCTCTGTGTCGTTAAGTATACTACAAAAGTTCCGTAAAATGACCCAAAAATCAAAATTAAAAGCGTCTGATGAGAAGCGTAAACTTGGCAATATGCCATTTACGACACGGAGTGGCAAGGAACGGCTGAGGCCCTGGCCTATGTTCATGGCTAGTGGTTCAGGTTCACATGAGGATGGAAGCACTCTTCCTCTCGCTAGAAAACTGCAGTGCCACTCCTAGATGGGCCAGGTGTTTGTGTCGGCCACTTGGGTCGCTTAGCTTAGCCATCCAGCGACCTTGGTGCACCTCTTTTTTTCTTTGCATCATGTGCAAATTTTAGGACTAAAAATAATATTGTGAGGTGTAAGGTGTTCAGAATAGGCTGGAAATGAGTGGAAATTATGGTTATTGAGGTTAATAATACTATAGGATCAAAATGACCCCCAAATTGTATGATTTAAGCTGTTTTTGAGGGTTTTTTTGTAAAAAAACACCCGAATCTAAAACACACCCGAATCCGACAAAAATTTTTTAGGGAGGTTTTGCCAAACACGTCCGAATCCAAAACACGGCCGCGGAACCGAATCCAACACCAAAACACAAAACCCGAAAAATGTCCGGTGCACATCACTAATATAAATGTTTCTGAAAGCAATTAAATGAAAAATAATTTCACAAGTACATTTTGTGTATGTAAACTTACAATTAAATATTTCACTGTTAGTGTTTGACCTAGATAAGTTCACTTAATGCACTTGCATAAAAAAAATATATATATATTGAATATTATGTGCCATCCTAAAATGATTAACAGATAAGCTTTAGGCTAAAGTTAGGTTTTTTGAATTCTGGTTTTGTAGCCCTTAGACAAACCCAGAGGTTATTGACTGTGAAACTTTAATCATCAGTACTTTAAGGACAGTAAAGTCACTATAGAGTGACTAAGGAATAAATCTCTTGGGCTTCTTTTCTAACACTTGTTTAGCGCCTACAGACACTGCAATGATTAAATAGTAACTTTTAATAAAGTAACAGCAAGAATAAGTTGCAGAGTATTTTAAATATTTAGTGCAACTGATCTTCATATCGTTACTAAGATTATGTAGAGAAACACAGAGAAAATAATATAAGGAATTCTGCAATTGATTTTTAAACAGAACTTGCCTTACATATTGACAGGTTCAGGTTGAACTCGATGGACAAATTGTCTTTATTCAATCTCAGAAACTATGTTACTATGTTACTATGTTACCAGTAGTTGTTCTTGCCACGGGCAAGCAGGCTTTTTGCCCAGGGCGCTACTGATCACTGCTCATCTCCTCTCCCCCCGGCTGCAGCAGGCGCCGCGGGCTGTGTGGGCGCCCGCTGCAGCCTGCTCTACTGACAGACAGTAAAGGTCATAATTGACCTCTAGTGTCAGTGCGGCGCTGCTATGGGAGAGACGTCATGACGTCTCTATCATAGAGAGAAGCCGGCGGCCAGAGACAGAGGGCAGCGCAGCAGCGGTCCGCAGGCAGGAGCGGGGCTGGTAAGTATTGTGTAGTTTTTTTTTTTTTATGTGTGTTTGTAAGCGGCGTTACTGGGGCACAACTACTGGGGGCACTACTATTGGGGGGCACAACTACAGGGGGCACAGCTGCAGGGGCACAACTACTGGGGGCACAGCTACTGGGTGCACACCTACTGGGGGCAGAACTACAGGGGGCACAACTACATGGGGCACAGCTAGAGGGGGGCACAGCTACAGAGGGCAGAACTACTGGGGGCAATACTATTGGGGGCACAACTACAGGGGGCACAGCTACAGGGGCACAACTACTGGGGCACAGTTACAGGGGGCAAAGCTACTGGGGCAAATCTACTGGGGGCACAGCAACTGTGGGCACAGCTACAGGGGCACAGCTTCAAGGGGCAAATCTACTGGGGGCACAGCTACAGTGTGGAACAACTACTGGGGCACAGCTACAGGGGGCACAACTACAGGATGCACAGCTACAGGGGGCACAGCTACTGGCGGCACACTTACTAGAGGCACAGTTACAGGGGGCACCAGTACACGGGGATAACTGTGGTCACGCCCCTATTTTTGGGAGCGCGATCCTTCTGTGCGCACCAGCTCTACTTTATGGGGGGGGGGGGGCACAGGAAACTTTTGCCCTGGGTGCCACAAGGTCTAGAAACGGCCCTGTATGTTACATGCTGATTTTTATCAATCAGTATATTTAAATGGCATATTATAAACCATATAAATGAAAGCAAGTACTCTAAATGCACATTATAGCACACAGTATGAACCGAAATTCACATTATAGCACCTGGTATGAGCCGAAATTCACATTGTAGTACACAGAATGAGCCGAAATTCACATTATAGCACACAGTATGACCCAAAATTCACATTACAGCACACGGTATGACCCAAAATTCACATTATAGCACACGGTATGAGCCGAAATTCACATTGTAGCACCTAGTATGAGCCGAAATTCACATTGTAGCACATAGAATGAGCCGAAATTCACATTGTAGCATACAGAATGAGCCGAAATTCACATTATGCCACATGCAATGAGACAAAATTCAGGGAGAGTGACAGCAGGGACAGGGAAAGTGACAGAGAGACAGGGAAAGAGACAGCAGGGACACAAGGACAGGGAGAGTGACTGAGAGACTGGGAAAGTGACAGCAGGGACAGTGAGAGTGACAGGGAAAGTGACAGCAGGGACATAGGGACAGGGAGATTGACAGAGGGACAGGGAAAGTGACAGCAGGGACAGTGAGAGTGACAGGGAAAGTGACAGCAGGGACATAGGGAAAGGGAAATTGACAGAGGGACAGCGAAAGTGACAGCAAGGACATAGGGACAGGGAGAGTGACAGAGGGACAGGGAAAGTGACAGCAGGGACATAGGGACAGGGAGAGTGACAGAGGGACAGGGAAAGTGACAGCAGGGACATAGGGACAGGAAGAGTGCAGAGGGACAGGGAAAGTGACAGAGAGATAGGGAAAGTGACAGCAGGGACACAAGGACAGGGAGAGTGACTGAGAGACAGGGAAAATGACAGCAGGGACAGTGAGAGTGACAGGGAAAGTGACAGCAGGGACATAGGGACAGGGAGATTGACAGAGGGACAGGGAAAGTGACAGCAGGGACAGTGAGAGTGACAGGGAAAGTGACAGCAGGGACATAGGGAAAGGGAGATTGACTGAGGGACAGTGAAAGTGACAGCAGGGACATAGGGACAGGGAGAGTGACAGAGGGACAGGGAAAGTGACAGCAGGGACATAGGGAGAGTAACAGAGGGACAGGGAAAGTGACAGCAGGGACATAGGGACAGGGAAAGTGACAGCAGGGACATAGGGACAGGAAGAGTGTCAGAGGGACAGGGAAAGTGACACCAGGGACATAGGGACAGGGAGAGTGACAGAGGGACAGGGAAAGTGACAGCAGGGACATAGGGACAGGAAGAGTGCAGAGGGACAGGGAAAGTGACAGCAGGGACATAGGGACAGGGAGAGTGACAGAGAGAGGGACAGCACGAGCATACAGTAGGGACTAGGGAGAGAGAAAGGCAGCAGGGTAAGATTACCTATTTAGCAGTTGCGGTGCATGAGGAGGCTGTGGTCGGCACAGGGCGGAGGAGGCTGTGGTCTTTGGAGATGTTGCGGAGGTGCAGAGAAGGACTGAGGGCAGCGGTGGTGCAACGTAGGTGGAGGCTGTGGTTGGCGGCCTTTGGTGCGGCACTGGCTCCTATGATGACCGTGGCGCTACTGTTTAAAATCTGCCGTGGACCGGCAGCCAATCAGGAGCGGCCGCTCTCTGGTCTGCCTGCTCCCCAGCCTCCCCTCTCATCTCAATAGAAATGGAGGAGTGCGCGAGTCCACGCCTCCGCTTCCCCTGTGTGCGTGTCGCGTGCCTCCGCCCATCACCATGTAAATGGAGGCATGCCGCAAGTCCACCCCCCCCCGACTCATGGCACACCCCTGTCTTTAGGGGGGTGTGAGTGATGCAGCAGGGGGAGGAGGTATCAGCGCCGGACATGTGGCTCCAACCCGGATGAGCAGAGAGCGCCGCGGGTGCCTCGCTTTTTTTTTTGGTACACTCAGCACTCATAGGCAGCTGCCTAATGGTAGCGCCGGCCCCGGGGTGGGGAGGAGTGGGTAACAATCTTGCTGGAGCCCAATCGTGGGTGGGAGAGTGGGAAACAAGCAGGGGCCCAATCGTGGGGGTAGGGGGTGATCAGGTAATTAGATGCAGAAGCCGAGCCCAGTTGCAGGGGGATTGGGTAACATGTTGGGAAACCAAATGCACCAGGGGGAAGAGGGAAAAATTATGCGGGTGCTCCTGCCATGCGGGAGACTGATCGAGGGGGGGAGCTGCTAACAAGATAAAGGAGGAGGTGGGGAGGCAACATGTGGGAGCCCAATTGGGGGGGGGGGAATCTAGTAACAAGGTGCAGGAGGGGGGGATGCAACATGTGGGAGCCGAATTGTGGGGGGGAATCTAGTAACAAGATGCAGGAGGGGGGGATGCAACATGTGGGAGCCGAAACGCGCGATGGGGGAAATCTAGTAACAAGATGCAGGAGGGGGGAGGCAACTTGTGGGAGCTGAATTGCGGGGGGGGGGTTGGGGTGAGAGAATCTAGTAAGATGCAGGCGGGGGGGGTATCTAGTAACAAGATGTAGGAGTGGGGGGAGGCAACATGTAGTAGCCGAATCGTGGGGCGAAGAGGAGCTACTAGTCACAAGATGCAGGAGGGAGGGGGGGGAGGCAGCGGGAGCCCAATTGCCAGGGGGAGGGGCAGGTGACGGGATACAGGAGGGGGGGAGGCATCGGGAGCCCAATTGCCGAGGGGGGGGCAGGTGATGGGATACAGGAGGGGGGGAGGCAGTGGGAGCCGAATAGCCATGGGGGGAGCAGATGACAAGATGCAGGAGGAGGAAGCAGCAGGTATGGTTATCAGATGCGGGATCTCATGGAGAGGGGAAGCGCGGACAAGTTGCAGGAGCCGATCGTGGGGAGGAGGGGGGGAGCGTCGGAGCGGGTGACTCACCTTTGTAAGCCCAAACTCGGGGGGGGGGGGTACGCCGGAGTGGCCATCATGACGCGGGAGACAGTTGCGGGGGGAGCGCCAGTGACAGCTCGTAAGGATGATGTGGAGTGGGACCACTTGGAAGCACATACGCCGCCCAGCACAGCAGCCTGATTGAACATTCCACTCTGTGAGGCGGCACCGCGGTGGTACGTATATAATGCCGAGTGCTGCTATCGCAGAGGGCGGGGGGGAGAGGGAGAGAGGGGGGCGGCAGGGTTGTGACTTGGTGGGTGCCCACGAGCTGCTCCTCCTCTCACAGAATAGGAGGAGTTTGGCTAAGCTGGAGCGTTCTCTCTTTCATTTACTTGTGCGGTGCCGCCCTCCAGTGGTCGCCGCCCATAGGCAGCTGCCTAAAGCTGCCTAGTGGTAGCGCCGGCCCTGTATACAGTAAGAATGCAACTCAACTTAGATTTTGACAAAATGCTTCATGAATTCCAATGCAGAGCCTGGAGGAAACATCATGCCCCAAATTTGGATTGCACAATCTCTTGCATTTTAATGGTTGTCACAGCCATCAGCAATCCTTTTGACCAACTACTGTAGATATTGAAATTCACATGTGCACACATAGTAAACTTTGTTCAATACCATATTTTGCAGATTTAAATTTACAAATAGGGTTTACGGTACATGTGCTTTACTATTATTTATACCTTTCTAAATCCATGTGCTAAGGTCCAGTCTAATATCTACTTATATAAGATCCACCTTCGGCACTTCAGTATCTGTACTTTAGATTATTTTTTTGCTTTTTTGCAAAGACATTGAGAGATGTCAAAGTACTCTTCTTTTATTCAACATGAAATGATATCCAAAATTATTTACTGTAGAAAACAAATACTGTTAATGTTTTAATAAACTGCCCTTATTATATACACATACAGAATATAAGTTAAATTGTCAGGAAATCTGCTGTATGAACTGAGGGACTTTCAGTTATAATGGGTACCATTTCAGATGGACACATTTGTACCATGAATGAAAATAAGAAAATGTATATATAAGAAATGTAATATGTCAAGTCAGATGTGTTCAGATCAAAAACAGTATACCTGAGGCATATTTAGTATGTATATTACATATTACAATATCATAGGGCCTAAATCACTATAGATCGCTAATAAGGCTGAGATAGCAATTTTCACAAATCTGCTATTGCTAAAAATCGCATGTGAAGAGCCACTCAGAAAGGATAAAAGACGCCCAACGATGCGTTCACAATTCTGCGTTTGCATTAGCATAATTGCAATGCATACACAAAAAATAGCACCATTGACAGTTGCGGCTGACCCCAACATACTCAAATTAATGAGAATGACGTCGCCCCATGTGCCATGTTTTTGGACGAAGCGTTCGCAGATGACATGAGATACACGCCTTGAAATCTACCAAGACAGTCTTGTTTTCCCAACCACTCCCCACAAATGTCATGCTACCACCCACAAACTATCACTTCCTGTCAATCAAAATGCATTCTCTTTTTAAATTAGGCTGCATTAGCAGTGCAATCGCATTTTTCCCTTCACACCCGCGCAGTGCGTTCGCAGTGCATGCCCTGTCTGCCGATAATCGCACACTGCATGCAATCTTACATTGGCAAATGGTAGTAAATCAGGGCCATAGTTATGTTTTACGATCCGTCCACCTAGTCACGCCGGGAGTGCTCCATCTGTACCAATTTCCACAAGTACTAGTCTGCCGATAGCTAGAGCTACAGTCTCAATGTCTGTGTTCTGAAAGGCACATGTGCAATGCCAATTTCTGGGACTTCAGGTTATGGAACTTCCAGTAATCCAGGTCATAGGTGCCTATTTATGTTTTTGCTGGTGAGTGCTTGGCGGGAGGCGGCAGTGGGAATGAACAGGCGGCCGTGGCAGTGACTAATGCCTATTACACATTATACAACACATCGTAATGCTCATTACACATTACGCAACACACCATAATGCCTAATACACATTATGCAACATACCGCAATGCCCATTACACATTATGCAAGAAACCGTAATGCCCATTATACATTATGCAACACAGCATAATGCCCATTACATATTATGCAACACACCGTATTGTCCAGTAAGGAATATGCCATACACAGTAATGTCTATTACACATTATGCCACACCCCGTAATGTCTATTACACATTATGCTACACACTGTGACACCCATTATGCCTTATGCCACACACTGAAACGTCAGTTACATATTATGCCACACACATTTTGGCCCTGGCTCCATTTTATGCCCCACACACATTAGTGCCCTTACAAATGATGGAAATTAGGAAATAAATTAAAACACCATGCGCTGCCAATATTGTGTGTGCAGCCAACCACTAACACTGGAACCTTTCACAAAAAATTCCACAGATAATTGATACACAAGGAAAATGGAAAGTGATAGGCGCAAAACACATATGAAAGAGTCCTTACATCTGATATAGATGAATGTAAGGAAGTCCCCTTGTAATCCCTTTAGAGAGTGTTTGTAGGTGTCCTCTGTAACGTCCTCCAAAATGTAGTCTCTTATCTCAAGACAAAAAGCTTCCTTACATTCATCTATATCAGATGTAAGGACTCTTTCATATGTGTTTTGCGCCTATCACTTTCCATTTTCCTTGTGTATCCCTTACAAATGATGCCACACAGTAAGGCTTCTAATTACTTTTAATTACCTGCCTGTTGTCAGGGGTCTCCTGCGCATTGCCAGGGGTTTCACGCACATTGCCAGGGGTTTCATGCGCATTGTCAGGGGTCTCCAGTGCATTGCCAGGGGTTTTATGTGAGTTGTCAGTGGTCTCCTGCGCATTGCCAGGGGTTTCCTATGCATTGCCAGGTGTCTCCTTCACATAGCAGAAGTCTCCTGACCACTGCTCCAGTAAAGTATGGAAGGGTGGGTGCGGGCATCAGTAACTATAAAAGCCTGTCACCGCTACCCCCCGCAGACCCCGCAGTGGATTGAGATGCACTGGGGGCTGTGGAAGCGATTCCGTACATTACAAAAAACCCTTAAAATGCCCGCCACCAGAGAGACAGGCGCTACATGTCAAATGGCTGCCATTTTTGCTCCTTATTGTCTGTGGGTGCACCCGGGCCCTATGCTCCAGGTGCTGAAAACTTTCATAAAATGACAGAAATACCAGGTATTATCTAAACAGGACAGGTCACACACCATTTTCTAAACCCCTAATGAAGTCTTAATTTTTAGGAAATGAATAAGCATTGAATTTTTGTGCCCTACTCCTCATTACTATGTCAGCATTGCCTGGAAAATATGATTATTTAGTTGTTCTCTTTGGGACATATCATATATGGGTTCAGTATGAAATACCGGTGATCGAGTTGCCGGCCGTCAGTATACTGACAGCAGCATCCCAGGCACCAGTATGCTGGCAGTGAGGCGAGCGGGGGCTTGCTGCACTTGCCATAGGTTATGTTCTCCCTCTATGGGTCCCGTGGACAACCACAGAGGTAGAATAGCCTGTGGTGCTGGTATTCCGGTGGCGGGATTTCACTGCTAGTGAGGTTTCCAGCATCAGTATTGTGACCTCCGGGATCTTGACTAGTGGTGTTGCAACTGATTCCCTCATATATAGATTAAATTGCCAGATTAAGAAGATGCACCATTTGAAGCACAGATGAGAACTTCTTCATTGCAAGTGTTTCTCTAAAAAATGTGTGTTGTCTTTGTTGTTTCCAATTATGAAGCACAACAGAATATGCTAGGCTATATAAGAAACTGTTGTAAAAAATAATAATAATAATAATAATAATAATAATCATAATCATAAATGTAACTTTTTCAAATATTACACTATGTGTAGTGAGTGAACAAACAAACCCCAGATAAGGTTTAAAGCAAATTCATTTGGAACCGACATTGCCACTATCAAAGCATGCTGATACCTGAAGTGTTTTTTGCACATTCCACTCCCTCACCTGAAAAGCGTATTATGCACTTGTGATTTTTTTTTTTTTGTCTATTGGGATACATCTCTTGTGGGTCTATGAGGACAATATTCAGCAAATGGAGGAAAGAGATCAGTCAAGACTCAAAGGTAAGTATTGCTTATTGTACTGTTCTACCCACCGCCAGGGGTGCAGCAAGGGTGGCTCTGGTGGAGGGCGAGCTCCGGGCGCAGGAAAAATTAGAGGGCGCTTCACCCACTTCCCCTCCCTCAGCCCACTCTACCATGGGATGCTGTACATGCAGCCACAAGAGCCGGAGGAGAAGAAGGAGAGAGGTGCACACTGACTCAGACTCGAAGACTAGGTAGGGAACAGTTCAGGCCATAGGCGACGGCAGGAGACACTGTCAGACAGTACATGATGGAGCTCTGCCGTCCTCTTTATATGTCTCACTGTCTGCTTGTAGCTGTGCAGCAGGGTTACTTCTGTCCTGCAGCATCACTGTCTGCCTCCGCTGCTACAGCACCTCTCTCCGTTCCAGCTGCTGCAGCACCTCTTTCTGCCCCAGCTGCTGCAGCAACTCTTTCTGCCTCGGCTGCTGCAGCACCTCTCTCTACTTTGATGCTGCAACACCTCTCTCTGCATTAGAAGCTGCAGCATAACATGTATAAACAGCTCTACTGTATGTATAACCTATATAAGCGGCTCTACTGTGGTATAACGTGTATAAGCGGCTTTACTGTGGCATAACCTGTATAAGACGGTAAAAAGCTCTACTGTGGTGTAACGTGTATAAACAGCTCTACTGTGGTGTAACGTGTATAAGCGGCTCTACTGCGTAAAGTGTATAAGGGGTACTACTGTGTGGTGTAATGTGAATAATAGACAAACCTGTGCGGTGTAATCTGAATTGATACTATTCGGTCAAAACGCCCCTTCCCCATGAAGCCACTCCCCTATATTTTTGGTGCACTGTGCCTGTTTTAAACATGGGGGATGTCCAAAGGAAACTTTCACGCTATGCTCCACAAGGTCTAGAACTGGCTCTGTCACCAATTTAGGATTTTTAAATATTTTTTTATTTTCAAACATGCACCCAATTCATTACAGGGAAGAGGGCGCCAATACATACCCTTGCTCCAGACAACATGGCACCTAGCTACACCTCTGCCCCCCACAGATTAGTGACTGTGATGTAACACAGAGAGCATCACAATGACTGCCATTTAATACAGAAAGCATCAGTATATATGGCAAAAAACTTTAGTGTGTTATAGAGATGAGCGCCTGAAATTTTTCGGGTTTTGTGTTTTGGTTTTGGGTTCGGTTCCGCGGCCGTGTTTTGGGTTCGAACGCGTTTTGGCAAAACCTCACCGAATTATTTTTGTCGGATTCGGGTGTGTTTTGGATTCGGGTGTTTTTTTCAAAAAACCCTAAAAAACAGCTTAAATCATAGAATTTGGGGGTAATTTTGATCCCAAAGTATTATTAACCTCAAAAAACATAATTTACACTCATTTTCAGCCTATTCTGAACACATCACACCTCACAATATTATTTTTAGTCCTAAAATTTGCACTGAGGTCGCTGTGTGAGTAAGATAAGCGACCCTAGTGGCCGACACAAACACCGGGCCCATCTAGGAGTGGCACTGCAGTGTCACGCAGGATGTCCCTTCCAAAAAACCCTCCCCAAACAGCACATGACGCAAAGAAAAAAAGAGGCGCAATGAGGTAGCTGACTGTGTGAGAAAGATAAGCGACCCTAGTGGCCGACACAAACACCGGGCCCATCTAGGAGTGGCACTGCAGTGTCACGCAGGATGTCCCTTCCAAAAAACCCTCCCCAAACAGCACATGACGCAAAGAAAAAAAGAGGCGCAATGAGGTAGCTGTGTGAGAAAGATAAGCGACCCTAGTGGCCGACACAAACACCGGGCCCATCTAGGAGTGGCACTGCAGTGTCACGCAGGATGTCCCTTCCAAAAAACCCTCCCCAAACAGCACATGACGCAAAGAAAAAAAGAGGCGCAATGAGGTAGCTGTGTGAGTAAGATTAGCGACCCTAGTGGCCGACACAAACACCGGGCCCATCTAGGAGTGGCACTGCAGTGTCACGCAGGATGGCCCTTCCAAAAAACCCTCCCCAAACAGCACATGACGCAAAGAAAAAAAGAGGCGCAATGAGGTAGCTGACTGTGTGAGTAAGATTAGCGACCCTAGTGGCCGACACAAACACCGGGCACATCTAGGAGTGGCACTGCAGTGTCACGCAGGATGTCCCTTCCAAAAAACCCTCCCCAAACAGCACATGACGCAAAGAAAAAAAGAGGCGCAATGAGGTAGCTGTGTGAGTAAGATTAGCGACCCTAGTGGCCGACACAAACACCGGGCCCATCTAGGAGTGGCACTGCAGTGTCACGCAGGATGTCCCTTCCAAAAAACCCTCCCCAATCAGCACATGATGCAAAGAAAAAGAAAAGAAAAAAGAGGTGCAAGATGGAATTATCCTTGGGCCCTCCCACCCACCCTTATGTTGTATAAACAAAACAGGACATGCACACTTTAACCAACCCATCATTTCAGTGACAGGGTCTGCCACACGACTGTGACTGATATGACGGGTTGGTTTGGACCCCCCCCAAAAAAGAAGCAATTAATCTCTCCTTGCACAAACTGGCTCTACAGAGGCAAGATGTCCACCTCATCTTCACCCTCCGATATATCACCGTGTACATCCCCCTCCTCACAGATTATCAATTCGTCCCCACTGGAATCCACCATCTCAGCTCCCTGTGTACTTTGTGGAGGCAATTGCTGCTGGTCAATGTCTCCGCGGAGGAATTGATTATAATTCATTTTAATGAACATCATCTTCTCCACATTTTCTGGATGTAACCTCGTACGCCGATTGCTGACAAGGTGAGCGGCGGCACTAAACACTCTTTCGGAGTACACACTTGTGGGAGGGCAACTTAGGTAGAATAAAGCCAGTTTGTGCAAGGGCCTCCAAATTGCCTCTTTTTCCTGCCAGTATAAGTACGGACTGTGTGACGTGCCTACTTGGATGCGGTCACTCATATAATCCTCCACCATTCTATCAATGTTGAGAGAATCATATGCAGTGACAGTAGACGACATGTCCGTAATCGTTGTCAGGTCCTTCAGTCCGGACCAGATGTCAGCATCAGCAGTCGCTCCAGACTGCCCTGCATCACCGCCAGCGGGTGGGCTCGGAATTCTGAGCCTTTTCCTCGCACCCCCAGTTGCGGGAGAATGTGAAGGAGGAGATGTTGACAGGTCGCGTTCCGCTTGACTTGACAATTTTGTCACCAGCAGGTCTTTCAACCCCAGCAGACCTGTGTCTGCCGGAAAGAGAGATCCAAGGTAGGCTTTAAATCTAGGATCGAGCACGGTGGCCAAAATGTAGTGCTCTGATTTCAACAGATTGACCACCCGTGAATCCTTGTTAAGCGAATTAAGGGCTGCATCCACAAGTCCCACATGCCTAGCGGAATCGCTCCGTGTTAGCTCCTTCTTCAATGCCTCCAGCTTCTTCTGCAAAAGCCTGATGAGGGGAATGACCTGACTCAGGCTGGCAGTGTCTGAACTGACTTCACGTGTGGCAAGTTCAAAGGGCATCAGAACCTTGCACAACGTTGAAATCATTCTCCACTGCACTTGAGACAGGTGCATTCCATCTCCTATATCGTGCTCAATTGTATAGGCTTGAATGGCCTTTTGTTGCTCCTCCAACCTCTGAAGCATATAGAGGGTTGAATTCCACCTCGTTACCACTTCTTGCTTCAGATGATGGCAGGGCAGGTTCAGTAGTTTTTGGTGGTGCTCCAGTCTTCTGTACGTGGTGCCTGTACGCCGAAAGTGTCCCGCAATTTTTCTGGCCACCGACAGCATCTCTTGCACGCCCCTGTCGTTTTTTAAAAAATTCTGCACCACCAAATTCAAGGTATGTGCAAAACATGGGACGTGCTGGAATTTGCCCATATTTAATGCACACACAATATTGCTGGCGTTGTCCGATGCCACAAATCCACAGGAGAGTCCAATTGGGGTAAGCCATTCCGCGATGATCTTCCTCAGTTGCCGTAAGAGGTTTTCAGCTGTGTGCGTATTCTGGAAAGCGGTGATACAAAGCGTAGCCTGCCTAGGAAAGAGTTGGCGTTTGCGAGATGCTGCTACTGGTGCCGCCGCTGCTGTTCTTGCGGCGGGAGTCCATACATCTACCCAGTGGGCTGTCACAGTCATATAGTCCTGACCCTGCCCTGCTCCACTTGTCCACATGTCCGTGGTTAAGTGGACATTGGGTACAACTGCATTTTTTAGGACACTGGTGAGTCTTTTTCTGACGTCCGTGTACATTCTCGGTATCGCCTGCCTAGAGAAGTGGAACCTAGATGGTATTTGGTAACGGGGGCACACTGCCTCAATAAATTGTCTAGTTCCCTGTGAACTAACGGCGGATACCGGACGCACGTCTAACACCAACATAGTTGTCAAGGACTCAGTTATCCGCTTTGCAGTAGGATGACTGCTGTGATATTTCATCTTCCTCGCAAAGGACTGTTGAACAGTCAATTGCTTACTGGAAGTAGTACAAGTGGGCTTCCGACTTCCCCTCTGGGATGACCATCGACTCCCAGCGGCAACAACAGCAGCGCCAGCAGCAGTAGGCGTTACACGCAAGGATGCATCAGAGGAATCCCAGGCAGGAGAGGACTCGTCAGACTTGCCAGTGACATGGCCTGCAGGACTATTGGCATTCCTGGGGAAGGAGGAAATTGACACTGAGGGAGTTGGTGGGGTGGTTTGCGTGAGCTTGGTTACAAGAGGAAGGGATTTACTGGTCAGTGGACTGCTTCCGCTGTCACCCAAAGTTTTTGAACTTGTCACTGACTTATTATGAATGCGCTGCAGGTGACGTATAAGGGAGGATGTTCCGAGGTGGTTAACGTCCTTACCCCTACTTATTACAGCTTGACAAAGGGAACACACGGCTTGACACCTGTTGTCCGCATTTCTGGTGAAATACCTCCACACCGAAGAGCTGATTTTTTTGGTATTTTCACCTGGCATGTCAACGGCCATATTCCTCCCACGGACAACAGGTGTCTCCCCGGGTGCCTGACTTAAACAAACCACCTCACCATCAGAATCCTCCTGGTCAATTTCCTCCCCAGCGCCAGCAACACCCATATCCTCCTCATCCTGGTGTACTTCAACACTGACATCTTCAATCTGACTATCAGGAACTGGACTGCGGGTGCTCCTTCCAGCACTTGCAGGGGGCATGCAAATAGTGGAAGGCGCATGCTCTTCACGTCCAGTGTTGGGAAGGTCAGGCATCGCAAACGACACAATTGGACTCTCCTTGTGGATTTGGGATTTCAAAGAACGCACAGTTCTTTGCGGTGCTTTTGCCAGCTTGAGTCTTTTCAGTTTTCTAGCGAGAGGCTGAGTGCTTCCATCCTCATGTGAAGCTGAACCACTAGCCATGAACATAGGCCAGGGCCTCAGCCGTTCCTTGCCACTCCGTGTGGTAAATGGCATATTGGCAAGTTTACGCTTCTCCTCCGACAATTTTATTTTAGGTTTTGGAGTCCTTTTTTTTCTGATATTTGGTGTTTTGGATTTGACATGCTCTGTACTATGACATTGGGCATCGGCCTTGGCAGACGACGTTGCTGGCATTTCATCGTCTCGGCCATGACTAGTGGCAGCAGCTTCAGCACGAGGTAGAAGTGGATCTTGATCTTTCCCTAATTTTGGAACCTCAACTTTTTTGTTCTCCATATTTTATAGGCAGAACTAAAAGGCACCTCAGGTAAACAATGGAGATGGATGGATTGGATAGTTTACTAGTATACAATTATGGACGGACTGCCACGGTTAGGTGGTATAAAAAAACCACGGTTAGGTGGTATATATTATAATAATAATACAATTATGGATGGACGGACTGCCTGCCGACTGCCGACACAGAGGTAGCCACAGCCGTGAACTACCGCACTGTACACTGGTTGATAAAGAGATAGTAGTATACTCGTAACAACTAGTATGACACTATGACGACGGTATAAAGAATGAAAAAAAAACCACGGTTAGGTGGTATATATTATAATAATAATACAATTATGGATGGACGGACTGCCTGCCGACTGCCGACACAGAGGTAGCCACAGCCGTGAACTACCGCACTGTACACTGGTTGATAAAGAGATAGTAGTATACTCGTAACAACTAGTATGACACTATGACGACGGTATAAAGAATGAAAAAAAAACCACGGTTAGGTGGTATATATTATAATAATAATACAATTATGGATGGACGGACTGCCTGCCGACTGCCGACACAGAGGTAGCCACAGCCGTGAACTACCGCACTGTACACTGATTGATAAAGAGATAGTAGTATACTCGTAACAACTAGTATGACACTATGACGACGGTATAAAGAATGAAAAAAAAACCACGGTTAGGTGGTATATATTATAATAATAATACAATTATGGATGGACGGACTGCCTGCCGACTGCCGACACAGAGGTAGCCACAGCCGTGAACTACCGCACTGTACACTGGTTGATAAAGAGATAGTAGTATACTCGTAACAACTAGTATGACACTATGACGACGGTATAAAGAATGAAAAAAAAACCACGGTTAGGTGGTATATATTATAATAATAATACAATTATGGATGGACGGACTGCCTGCCGACTGCCGACACAGAGGTAGCCACAGCCGTGAACTACCGCACTGTACACTGGTTGATAAAGAGATAGTAGTATACTCGTAACAACTAGTATGACACTATGACGACGGTATAAAGAATGGAAAAAAAACCACGGTTAGGTGGTATATATTATAATAATAATACAATTATGGATGGACGGACTGCCTGCCGACTGCCGACACAGAGGTAGCCACAGCCGTGAACTACCGCACTGTACACTGGTTGATAAAGAGATAGTAGTATACTCGTAACAACTAGTATGACACTATGACGACGGTATAAAGAATGGAAAAAAAACCACGGTTAGGTGGTATATATTATAATAATAATACAATTATGGATGGACGGACTGCCTGCCGACTGCCGACACAGAGGTAGCCACAGCCGTGAACTACCGCACTGTACACTGGTTGATAAAGAGATAGTAGTATACTCGTAACAACTAGTATGACACTATGACGACGGTATAAAGAATGGAAAAAAAACCACGGTTAGGTGGTATATATTATAATAATAATACAATTATGGATGGACGGACTGCCTGCCGACTGCCGACACAGAGGTAGCCACAGCCGTGAACTACCGCACTGTACACTGGTTGATAAAGAGATAGTAGTATACTCGTAACAACTAGTATGACACTATGACGACGGTATAAAGAATGAAAAAAAAACCACGGTTAGGTGGTATATATTATAATAATAATACAATTATGGATGGACGGACTGCCTGCCGACTGCCGACACAGAGGTAGCCACAGCCGTGAACTACCGCACTGTACACTGGTTGATAAAGAGATAGTAGTATACTCGTAACAACTAGTATGACACTATGACGGTATAAAGAATGAAAAAAAAACCACGGTTAGGTGGTATATATTATAATAATAATACAATTATGGATGGACGGACTGCCTGCCGACTGCCGACACAGAGGTAGCCACAGCCGTGAACTACCGCACTGTACACTGGTTGATAAAGAGATAGTAGTATACTCGTAACAACTAGTATGACACTATGACGACGGTATAAAGAATGGAAAAAAAACCACGGTTAGGTGGTATATATTATAATAATAATACAATTATGGATGGACGGACTGCCTGCCGACTGCCGACACAGAGGTAGCCACAGCCGTGAACTACCGCACTGTACACTGGTTGATAAAGAGATAGTAGTATACTCGTAACAACTAGTATGACACTATGACGGTATAAAGAAAGAAAAAAAAATACCACGGTTAGGTGGTATATATTGTAATACAATTATGGATGGACGGACTGCCTGCCGAGTTCCGACTGCCGACACAGAGGTAGCCACAGCCGTGAACTACCGCACTGTACTGTGTCTGCTGCTAATATAGATATAGACTGGTTGATAAAGAGATAGTATACAATACATACAACAATATACTACTATACTGGTGGTCAGGCACTGGTCACCACTAGTCACACTGGCAGTGGCACTCCTGCAGCAAAAGTGTGCACTGTTTAATTTTAAATTAATATAATATTATGTACTCCTGGGGGCTCCTGCTATAACAACCTGCAGTGCTCCCCAGTCTCCCCCACAATTATTATAAGCTTTGCCTTTTATACATTGATGTGCAGCACACTGGGCTGAGCTGAGTGCACACAGACTGAGTCACACTGTGTGACTGGCTGCTGCTGTGTATCGTTTTTTTTCAGGCAGAGAACGGATATAGCAGAGAACGGATATATATTAAAATAAATAAAAGTTAACTAACAACAACTGCACTGGTCACTGTGGTAAACTCTGTCTGACTCTGCACAATCTCTCTCTCTCTTCTAATCTAATTTCTAATGGAGAGGACGCCAGCCACGTCCTCTCCCTATCAATCTCAATGCACGTGTGAAAATGGCGGCGACGCGCGGCTCCTTATATAGAATCCGAGTCTCGCGAGAATCCGACAGCGTCATGATGACGTTCGGGCGCGCTCGGGTTAACCGAGCAAGGCGGGAGGATCCGAGTCTGCTCGGACCCGTGAAAAAAACATGAAGTTCGTGCGGGTTCGGTTTCAGAGAAACCGAACCCGCTCATCTCTAGTGTGTTAGTGATATACACTTTGTACAAATAAAACAGAAATCAAAGCACACAGAAAGTATCAGTGCATCATCCGTACCAGATGTGTATTCGGAAAATCATCCACATAAAATGGCACCAAAATCAAAGTTGAATTCTTCTATTTTCTTGGAACCACCACTAATAATTTAAAAGCAAAAAGAAGTGATTCCCAATGGTGCGCTCAAAAAGAACTTTTTATTACACATACAAACAAAATAAAATCTCTGTACTATCCATTTGAAAAGTAAAAATTAGGCTTATCTAAATCAGAGGTAATTGATCATGTGAATCCACATAGCCACTGTGTTTAGTCCTTCATCTGCTCTGTACTTTGTCAGGGGCATCATAAGCAGTCCATATAGCAGTGGTCACAGCTCTCCCCCTTCTCAGCATAGGCCCTTGAAAATGTACAGCTCCAGGCCCATGTGGCCCTAGGTCTCCTGCAGTGGTGGAACTAACAAAGACAATGGAGACAGTTGCCGACAGGCACTTGCCCTGAACAGGGCATCTGGACACTACATATTCCTCTATTGTCCTGCCTGTTTCCGCATATTCCCAGAGCCAGGAACCACTTCCTGGAATCAGAGTCCAGGAAGGATCGCAGTACAGCATGCAACGAAGGGCAAGTTCAGCACATGATGAAGTGCATTCACCAATCGGAGCTTACCTCCTCTATCGGCACCTCTTCCTCCCAACCCTCTTGCACACAGGGTGGGACCGGCTCCCTCTGTTCTAAGGTTGTGAGCAGTGTCTGCATGGAGCAGCAAGCTGCAGTCACAAGACCCCCAGATCCTTGTTCATCAACATCCAGTGAGTGGAGTTGAAGGGGGTGGGATTTCTGAGTATTGTAGTGTAAAAGGGGAGGCTGGGCTTTGGAGTGTATGGAGGGGTGTCTGGGTATAGTAATGTTTGAGATAAGGCGTCTGGATATTGTAGTTGTATTGTATGGGGGGCAGGTGTCTAGATATTGTATTGTAGTCGGTGGGATGTATCTGGGTTTTGTAGTGTATGGGAAGTGTCTGGGTGTTGTAATGTGTGCAGGAAGTGTCTGGGTGTTTTGTTTGAGGAAAGGTGGCTGGGTATTGTAGTGTATGGTGGGTTTTGGCTGGGTATTATATGTATGGGATATTATTATTGTAATGGATGTTTGTAGTGAAATAAGGGCAGGGAGAAATGTAATAATAGCTATTCAAAGCATCAAACAAACATGACATTATGCAAAACAGCTGCAGAGGACTGACATATAAGAGGAAACAATATTAATAAACCAGTATTCTTTAGAAATTACAGTGCAAAAATAGATTGTCTTGGGAAATAAACCTTCTGCAGAGTGTGGACTTTGTTCTTAGCAAGAAATTACTGCTTTCTAAAAACAGTTGCTTACTAAATAGTTATGGGAAGTTTATTTAAGCCTACGGCATATGCCAAATTCTGACAATAAAAAGTGCTACATTTATCTTGAGGGAGAAATTTCACTTTGATTTTAAACTTGTATTTCTTCATGCATTCTCACCTAAATATGCGTACCATCATTTACAAAGCATGAACTACATTTTGGAATTCATTTAGTTGTGTCTGTGTAGTGTTTTTCCCCAGAGTTCTTCTCTTGAACATAGCAAAGGAAAAAAAGGAAATGTATTATATGCTGCTCTTCAGCAAAGGACTAAATTCATTTAAATAAATTGGCTTTTTGTAATACTGTATAACCTTGTTTATTACACAGCTTGCTAAAACAAATGAACACTGTTAACATAGAGAGATTACAAATTATATATATAATGTGTGTGGTCGTGCTCATTGGTGATAACATGTGTTAATAAAAATCGATAGGAAGCCCACTCCTTACTTTTTTCTATCCCCCCCCCTCCCCCACACCAGCCCCTTGGATCCCCTCTCTTCTCACCTTCTCTGCTTCCTCTCGGCCACTGCCAGCTCCTTCCTTGCTCACTTCTTCAACTATTCTTTCTCCACTGTCATCTTTCCCCATTGAAAAATGCTCTTGTTTCACCTATTTTTAAAAAAACTCAACCTTGACCTGTCCTCAATCACTAGATACAACCCCAATTCTTATTCTATTTTCCCTTTCACATCTAAACTACTTGAGTGGCTTGGCTACAGCCATCTCATCAGCTGTCACTCTGACAACTCCATCCTTGATCCTCTCCAATCTGGCTTACACACACTTCACTTCACTGAATCTGCCCTTGTCAAAGTCACCAAAAACCTGTGTTTGGCTAAATCCAGGAGCCACGTTTCTCTGCTCATCCTCCTGGACCTCTCTGCACCTTTCAACACCATGGATCATCCTCTCCCTCTTTGCACATTTCAGACCATTGGTCTCTCTAGCACTGACCATGCCTGGTTCACCTCTTACCTCACCAACCACTATCTTCTCTGTGTCCCTCTCCTGCTCCACCTCACCACCTTCCATCCTTCCCATTGGCATCCTGCAGGGTTCTGTCCTTACCACCCTGCTCTTTTCCCTGTATAAATCTTTCCTGGGAGAACCCATTAGATCTTTCGACCTCCAATACCACCTGTATGCTGATGACACACAACTATACCTCCCCCTCCAGTCCTTTCTTGGGTATCCAGCTTCCTCATCACCATCTTCCCCTGGATGTTTGAGAGCTCTCTGAAGCTCAACATGGACAAAACTGAGCTAATCATCTTCCCCCCTAAAAGAGTCTCCACTCCCCGAAATCACTCTATCACTGTTAGCAACACCATCATCTCCACCGTTCCCCAGCCCCACTGCTTGGGTCTCACCCTTGACTCCACCCTCTCCACCCCCCACATTCAATCTCTGACTAAATCCTGTCTAGTGACATAATTAGCAAGTGGTGGGCACAGGTGCAAAAATATGCTTTTTGGCCCCCCACTGACATGCCTTCCATCACCCCCCTCCCACTTAAGAAAGAGGCTGTTAGTGTACTGATGCAAGGAGTACCTATGCTCTCTCCACAGTAATGTTTTCCCCATGTACCCACTTTTGTGCCCCAGATGCCCCCCGTGTCTCACTGACATGCCCCCTCCACAGCAGTGTGTTCCCATACCCAGTACACTACATTGCTGCACTACATCCATGTATGTCACTGAGAGTTGTGTATTTCTCCAGCCCCATCCCCAATTCAAATCTCCAGCCCCATCCCTGACTGTCTCTCCTATGACATCCGTGTGTCTCTGTACCCCCACTGTCCCGTCCCAGCACTCACTGACACCAGCCCTTTCCCTCCAGAGCTCTCATAATGAGCCCCAGCACACACTGAACCTCCTCACAGCACCATGCCTAATCCCTTGCTCCTCTATACAGGGGTCCATAGAGAGCAGAACCACCCCTTGACACATCTCCTCTATACATTGGGTGCACCACCTTATATTACTACTCTTTATAGTCTAATCTAGGGGTGACACCAGGCCCACCCCCAACCCAAAGGCTCCCCCTTCACCCCAAATAACAGGGACCCCAAAAGGCACATACCCTGAGTATTTAAGGCACACAAGTCACTTTCACCATCCCTATGCTAGGTGCAGATTATCAGTGTGAGTATGGCCTCCAATGTGAGCAATTCACCCAATACATTTTGAACATACTTCTTGGTGCATGCATCTGAATCTATACTGTAATTCTGTATGAACGCCATTGGGAATTCATGTGTGATACAGCTCAAATGCTAGTGAAGATGACAAACATCCACAGCCAGTAAATTATTAAAAATAAAGTACCATGTCAAATATAACCAAAAAAATTAATACTTGGTATACTCAATCCCTGCAGAATACAGCAACATCACAATCCATGCATTCCAATAATTGGGGTAATGTTGCCGTAAGTATAAATCAATCTGTGCATAACAATTACAACAAGTTTAAAAAGGGGAGAGTATTAAGATTGAAAAAGAACAGCAGTTAAAGCCTACGAGCTAACCTGCTTCTGCTTATCTCAGCAACAGAAAAAGAGGTGACACGGGGTAATTCAGACTTGATCGTAGATGTGCTAATTTTAGCACATCTATGATCACTTTCATAGACATGCGGGGGGACGCCCAGCACAGGGCTAGGCCGCCCCGCATGTCTGGCTCTGCCGCACCCCACTTAGGTACAAAAGCATAGCACAGCAGCGATGGTTTTGTATCTGAAGAGTAGTTCCCTACTAGCGCAGCTCCTGCGCGCTGACAGGGAGCTACCCATTGCTGTGCTGTCAAGCAGCTACTGCGGGCCGCGCCCCCCTCTCCACACACGGTTCGGGCATGCATGCTTTGCTTGGACCATGCCCCCAAAATGGCGGCCCAATGCCGCCGGCCTGCCCCCTCCCACTCAGCAAACGCCTCTGCCTGTCAGTCAGGCAGAGGCGATCGCTGGGCTGAGATGCCGATCGCATCTCTGGCATGTGCAGTTCAGACCTGATCACCCGCTGTGCCAAAATGCACAGCAGCGATCAGGCCTGAATTAGCCCGAAGAGTATTCCAAGGCTCGGCTAAGTGATATGTTGTGAATAAACAATAACAGTAAAATGACTGTACGTTGTGTAGAATTTACAGAATGATACAATCTAAACGAGAAGTATCAAAACTGACAATTTGCTCTTTAAAATTGACTTACTGCTGTAGATTTTACAGAGAAAAGATAAAACAATATTCCTACAAAGTGAGAAAAGAAAATATAAAACTACACTAAGTACAGGGGCAGATTGGAAACAAAAAGCGGCCCTGGAAAAATTTGTACTAGTGGCCCCACATGGGCAGCACCAGAGGTGTAAGGTATAGCCATGGGCCATGGCAGCAGCACCCTTCCCCCAAGACTTTCCAGATAGTGGGCATGTACAGCATCAAGGGGGAAGTTAAATAGAAATAAAATTAAATATTATGAGCACATTATATGATACACCTTCAGAATTTAGGAAACTATATAATTCTTTAGAAATATATAGTTTCTTGCTTATTACACCAACCGTATCCCAATCACTATTCACTCAATCTTATATGTCAGCCAAGCAGGGAGACAGAGCATACACTAGATCATCTGCAATCACAGGCTAAGTGGCAGTAATTTTCATATATGCAAATTCTTTTGCATCTTATTCATTATGTCTATTAAAAGGAGCCACATGTCCTCAAACAAAACAGGCCCCACGGGTGCGTCGGCCCACCGGGAATCTTCCCTGTTAACTCTATGGCCAATCCGCCTCTGACTAAGTATATAACAGATAGCCTATTAAATGACTGTGTAGGCATTTATTACCAGTTTATATAGCGCACACATATTCTGCAACACTTTACAAAGAACATTTGGCCATTCACATCAGTGCAGCTTAGAATCTATATTTCCTATAACATGTACACTCACACAAATTCATGCTAAGGTTAATGTTGTTGGGAGTCAGTTAACCAACCAGTATATTTTTGGATTGTGGTAGGAAAACGGAGTGCTCAGAAGAAACCCACGCAAGTATGAAGAGAATATACAAACTTCACACATGGTGGGAATCAAACCATGACCTCAGTACTAGTCATCAATACAAAATAAAATAAGTACTGTGCCCAACCTTTGTAGTTTCTGTTGCAGTTGAAATGGCCAAAAAGTAAGTAAAATACCACAGATGTTTACAGACACAGAGCAATGAAGGTCAGATGATCTGCAGAAGTCAAATTTTTGAAGACCAATTGGGATAGTTCAGGTCAGTCCTCTGTTACCAACATCAACCAGACTGAATCTGTAATAGGAGAAAGTATTAAGGAGAATAAATTAAATGCAGGTAGTAAAGTTAACCAGGATCGGAAGAAAGAGGAGAGAGATAGCGGGGGTTCCACAATAGGGAGGGAAAGTAGAAAAAGAGCGATGATAAAAGAGGGTTTAGCCAGAATAATAAACAAAATAAGGGTGCCACAGACAGGTGTTCGTGAAGGTGAAGTATGTCTTGAATACCTCAGCCGCAACAGGACCACAAGCAACACAGGATCTGCAGATGTGGCAGGCACAAAGAATAACTCAGGAATTACAGTAGCAGTAGCAGAGGGCTCCAGGATCCCACGCAGGCAGACGACCCAACTGTGCAACCCCAGTAGCCTCTGCTGAGCTCTGTATTTGGCAGCAGGAGAGAACGGCAACCTAGGAAACACCACAGCAGAGAGCAGAGGGCTCAAGAATCCTGCAGAAGCAGATGTCCCAGTTGCAAGAACATGACAGGCACAGCAGGCACAGGGAGAAACCATCAGTACTGCTCAGGTGAAAGTCCTGAAGTGGGCAGCATGGGCTCAGACAGTCGATTGAGACACAGAGAAGAAGCCAGCAGGACATCCAGGAGAACATGCAGGCAAACAGCCACCCCAATACCGGTTTCTCCCTTTTTAATAATAAGGAAGCAGCAGCTCATGGCTAATGGCATCCAGCCTACTAACCGGGAGCTGATGATAACTTCTGATTTGCATTCCACAGTATTGGAACGCAAAACCCGGGAGTTCGGCAACTGGCAGAGCTGACACATGAATCAGCATGAATCTTATCCGCTGTCCCGGCAGCTCAATCCGACCCTGCACTTACAAGATGTGTCCACTTACATCTTTGCTTTTTTACAAGTTTGGCACAACATGCAAAACACGGCTAAGCTGTTATTTTCACGAGTAGCGAGTGGATGAATTTTAAAATTTTTGTTTACCATAATAGAATATGTATAAAGTAACATATTAAAGAAGCAAATTAAGAAAAATCACAAGGCATGGATAAATCTCTGAGTCTATGGCATCAAAACTGTGCCATACATGGCGGGATATAGCAAAGATGTATGTGGACACATCTGTAGATCACTCTTTTAATTTATATAAAATATTAACATTTTTTGGTGCTTCCTCATGTTGTCACACTATTATTTTGTTCTTTTTATCCTCTTATTTTCTTAAAGTAAATCATCTTGGGTAGTTGCTTGCATAATGAATGGTACAATAATGCAAGCGTACATTCTCTTTTCAAACATAAATAAAAAAGAAAGTGGTTTCTAGGTGTAAGACAATGTATTAGTTGTTGGATGCGGGGACATAGTTCAACACAGAACAGACACAAATTGAAAAATGGGAGATTAAGGGGGACATTTACTAAGCAGTGACAAGAGCGGAGAAGTGAGCCAGTGGAGAAGTTGCCCCGTTAACCAATCAGCAGCTCTGTATAATTTTATAGTATGCAAATTATAGATGTTACTTCAGTGATGATTGGTTGCCATGGACAACTTCTCCACTGGCTCACTTCTCCGCTCTTATCACTGCTTTGTAAATTGGTCCTGTAATTTTGGATTAAGCCTAGTATTTCCCCAAGAACTATTGACAAAGAAAAGGGGCTAATGGTATAACCAGTTTTTGAATGGGTTCACTACTAGGCGGGGGCATGGGTCTGTCCTACATCTCAATATATGCTTATTCAGGGGCTCATTGTCCATGATGATGGGTGTTTTCAATCCCTCAGTCATTGTCAGGTAAACCTGTTGGCTCACACCCCTATGAGTTGGCAACTATTGCGCTCATACAAGCCACCATCTGAGAGAACCACATAGCTGTTAGTCCTGTTGGAAAGTCATTGCAAAGTCCTAACTTTGTGAAACCCAAAAGAGGTCTGGATGAGGACAGTCTAACCAGGGACAACAATCTTCAGCAATGGGTTGTTTTATCGGGATGCAGTCACATGACCGGCAGTCGGGATCCCAGCGGTCAGGATGCCGATGCCGGGATCCCGATTGCAGGCAATGCCGACGGTCGGCATGCCGACACACAAGGACTATTCCCACTCATATGTGTCCACAACATCCATAGATTGGGAATAGAACCTGCGGTGAGTGCAGTGAGACACTAAACCCACTGTGTGGTGAGCGTAGCGAGCCAGCAAGTGGCTCCCTTGCACTTGCCCCCACCTCCCTGACGGCATTCTGGTGACTGGCGACTGATCTCGACCGATGGCAAAACAATCCCAACCTGTTTTACCATAAGTGGCTTTTAGCTGCAAACTGGAGTTCTACATAGCATCTTGCACATTTTTCTTTCGCATCTTGCACATCTTGCACATGTCAGCCCATAACACTGGTATGCATATCTCATCAAACTTTTTTATTAGTGTCTCTGGATACTCTTGATCCTCTCCCTCTGAATAGACAACTGTGCCTCCCTTATCAACAGCCTCAGCTCCAGCTAAGTTGAGTAAGGTATATGCGTGTACCTATTCGTGACTTGTCTAAAGCTGGATACACACTGGCCAATATATTGTCCGTTCTACTGAACAGCCGATATATCACGGGTCCGTTGGCAAGTGTGTACGAATGATAGGTCTGTGAACTCCCAGTCCTATCCTTAGATATATTGTCATGTCGGTGTGTATGTGTGCAGACAGTCAGCCAACCACCTGTACATAAGCTGCAGCAGCCGGCAGTCAGGGGCGTATCTACCCATTGGCCAGGATGGCACTCATCAGGGGCGTCAGCCGAGCAGGGTGCGCTGCCCGACGGTGCCACCCTCAAGCTGTAGTTTCTGGCAATACCTGCTATGCCGAGCTGCCTGTGCATTTCCTGGGATGGAGGGCGGAGGATCGCTCAGCAGACAGGAGCTGGCACCGGTGTCCAGCACCACAATGCACTACAGGATAGAAACTGAAAATAAACTACAACTTCTAGCAACCCTTGCTGTCGGGAGCTCCCGGCGGGAAGGGCTGCTAGGAGCTGTAGTTTATTTTCAGTTTCTTCACGTAGTTTGGTGCGGTGCCAGACACGAGCTCCTGCCTGCTGAGCGATCTTCTGCCCTCCATCCCAGGCAGCTCGGCACAGCAGGTATTGCCAGACACTACAGCTATCTGCTGGGATGTTTTGAGGTGGGGACTAAGGCTATGTGTTGTGTGGGGAGGCTATGTATGTGCTGGGAGTGGGGAGACTACTACTACTATGTGCTAAGGGTGGACTACAGCTAGGAAGGGGATGGGTACTATGGCTATGTGCTTGGGGAGGTGAGGGGCTATGTGCAGGGAGGGGGACTTTGGCTATCTGTGCTGGCAGGGAACTATTGTTAAGTGATGGGAGGGTGGTGAGGACTACTGTATGACTGTGTAGGGAGAGGTAGAGTCTATGGCATTGCTTGGGCTATTTACTGGGAGGGAGAAAACAAGGATGTGAGACCTCAGTGCAGTGCGCTATAAAGAGAACAATATGCAGCCAGATATACAATACCAAACAACTGGAGGATTCCTCCAACCCCCACCACAAACGTGTAAATAGAAAAAATGGGTATAACTTATCCAGCGCTCTTGTTTTTAAATGTAGGTAATATGAATGTGATTCTGATTTTGCTTTTCCTTATGGCAGTATCCAATGATTCAAACGATATATGGAAAGGAAAAGATATATACAATAGTGAAGTACAGTTTTATATCTTTTTAATGACTAAAAAAAGGGGAATATTCGCTCCACACAATGCATATAAGCAGTCTGTCCAGCACAGATATAATGAGTGTAATTACCAGAGTCCTTTGAACTGAATAAACAGTTCAAAATCAGCATATACAGAGTGAGTCCCGGGCACCCTAGGTGTTAGGCAATGCTGCAGTGGATACTCCGGTGTCACAGTCACACTTCCGTCCTGGGTGTTCTTTGCTGCCACCTCCAACGCGTTTCCACCCCCTGCACTGGGGTCTTTTTCAAGGAGTTTGTGTATGGAGCTTCCAAGGAACATCAATATTTAAACATCCTCTGTCCAATCAGGGTCTTACAGCAACAGCTGATCTCTAATTACAATTGTTCCCTAATTGTCCGTCGATCAGCTGCGGCTGTAACGCGTTCCCATGGTGACGTAACGTCACTTCCGGTTGTTGTATAAAGTGCACTACGATTCCCATAGTGCTCTCCTCGTTCACTGCGGCTGTCAGTATGTTGCTGTGGTTACGCGATCTCACTTCCGGTCGCGGACAGAAGACACACTACATTTCCCACAGTGCTCGATATAGTTGGTGTTTGTTTCCATAGTGATGTGCTATGTCACTTCCGCTCCGCGGCTCCGATATTTAGAGCTGAATGTTCTATCAAATGTCCCGGGAGTCGTATTGTTTATTTATAGAGATGGATACCGATCAATCCCGGGTGCTGTTTTGATAGAATACATAATATGTGAGGAGACCGTGTTTAAAATGAAAAGGGTAAAACGAAATGCACATAGCAAATATATAATAAACAATCCATTGAACAATTACTTTTAAAAAAACTCCATTGCATCATGGCATTTAAAAAACAATTCCCCACATAATCCTACTATTAACATGCAGTAGAAAATATAAAGTGACTGTGCTTATACTAAGTGCAAGTATTATAAAGTGCTAGTTTCAATGAAGGAGAAACAAAGAGGACATATTATATTAGTTGCGCACAATTGTTGCAGAATGGTTATAAAAACCATTTAATTTCGAAATCTGAATTGAGGCCCCCCGGCTTCAAGGTCCCCAACTCAGTTTTCGAAATTAAATGGTTTTTATAACCATTCTGCAACAATTGTGCGCAACTAATATAATATGTCCTCTTTGTTTCTCCTTCATTGAAACTAGCACTTTATAATACTTGCACTTAGTATAAGCACAGTCACTTTATATTTTCTACTGCATGTTAATAGTAGGATTATGTGGGGAATTGTTTTTTAAATGCCATGATGCAATGGAGTTTTTTTAAAAGTAATTGTTCAATGGATTGTTTATTATATATTTGCTATGTGCATTTCGTTTTACCCTTTTCATTTTAAACACGGTCTCCTCACATATTATGTATTCTATCAAAACAGCACCCGGGATTGATCGGTATCCATCTCTATAAATAAACAATACGACTCCCGGGACATTTGATAGAACATTCAGCTCTAAATATCGGAGCCGCGGAGCGGAAGTGACATAGCACATCACTATGGAAACAAACACCAACTATATCGAGCACTGTGGGAAATGTAGTGTGTCTTCTGTCCGCGACCGGAAGTGAGATCGCGTAACCACAGCAACATACTGACAGCCGCAGTGAACGAGGAGAGCACTATGGGAATCGTAGTGCACTTTATACAACAACCGGAAGTGACGTTACGTCACCATGGGAACGCGTTACAGCCGCAGCTGATCGACGGACAATTAGGGAACAATTGTAATTAGAGATCAGCTGTTGCTGTAAGACCCTGATTGGACAGAGGATGTTTAAATATTGATGTTCCTTGGAAGCTCCATACACAAACTCCTTGAAAAAGACCCCAGTGCAGGGGGTGGAAACGCGTTGGAGGTGGCAGCAAAGAACACCCAGGACGGAAGTGTGACTGTGACACCGGAGTATCCACTGCAGCATTGCCTAACACCTAGGGTGCCCGGGACTCACTCTGTATATGCTGATTTTGAACTGTTTATTCAGTTCAAAGGACTCTGGTAATTACACTCATTATATCTGTGCTGGACAGACTGCTTATATGCATTGTGTGGAGCGAATATTCCCCTTTTTTTAGTCATTAAAAAGATATAAAACTGTACTTCACTATTGTATATATCTTTTCCTTTCCATATATCGTTTGAATCATTGGATACTGCCATAAGGAAAAGCAAAATCAGAATCACATTCATATTACCTACATTTAAAAACAAGAGCGCTGGATAAGTTATACCCATTTTTTCTATTTACTGGGAGGGGGCTACGGCTATGTGCTGGGAGGGGGATAGGTACTATGACTATATGACTGTGGTGGCTTTTCTGGCATTGCAGGGGCATATGTGTATCTGGCAATGTGGGGGCATTTCTAGCACTGTGGGGGGTATATATGGCACTATGAGGGTATATCTAGCACCACAGAAGCATGTGTATCTGGCACTGTGGGAGCATATGTGACACTGTGGGGGCATATGTGTATCTGGCACTGGGGGGGAAATATCTAACACCTTGGGGGCATATTTGGCACTGTGGGGGCATATGTGTATCTGGCACTGTGGGGGCAAATGTGTATCTGGCACTGTGGGGGCATACATGTATCTGGCACTATGGGGGCATATGTGTATCTAGCACTAATGTGGACATATACGTATCTGGCACTGCACTAGTGGGGGCATATGTGCATCATGCCCCATTTTAATTACCCATGCCCCATGTGGCCACAACCATTTTTTGGCATGCGCACACAGTACCACTAAGTATTTTTTTCTGCTTTCCCCACTGGGTAGTGCGCTGCTCTGCACTTCTTTGCACTACTATTTGATTATACTACATGGCCTTGGGTGGCATTGCCTCTTCAACCAGGCCAGGCACTGCTGTTGACTCCTCTGTGTTGTGTGGGCATTAGTGATGTGCACCAGAAACTTTTCGGGTTTTGTGTTTTGGTTTTGGATTCGGTTCCGCGGCCGTGTTTTGGATTCGGACGCGTTTTGGCAAAACCTCCTTGAAATTTTTTTGTCGGATTCGGGTGTGTTTTGGATTCGGGTGTTTTTTTTACAAAAAACCCTCAAAAACAGCTTAAATCATAGAATTTGGGGGTCATTTTGATCCCATAGTATTATTAACCTCAATAACCATAATTTACACTCATTTCCAATCTATTCTGAACACCTCACAATATTATTTTTAGTCCTAAAATTTGCACCGAGGTCGCTGGATGACTAAGCTAACGACCCAAGTGGCCGACACAAACACCTGGCCCATCTGGGAGTGCCACTGCAGTGTCAGACAGGATGGCACTTCAAAAAAATAGTCCCCAAACAGCACATGATGCAAAGAAAAAAAGAGGCGCAATGAGGTAGCTGTGTGACTAAGCTAAGCGACCCAAGTGGCCGACACAAACACCTGGCCCATCTAGGAGTGCCACTGCAGTGTCAGACAGGATGGCAGATTAAAAAATAGCACCCAAACAGCACATGATGCAAAGAAAAAAAGAGGCGCAATGAGGTAGTTGTGTGACTAAGCTAAGCGACCCAAGTGGCCGACACAAACACCTGGCCCATCTAGGAGTGGCACTGCAGTGTCAGACAGGATGGCACTTCAAAAAAATAGTCCCCAAACAGCACATGATGCAAAGAAAAAAAGAGGCGCAATGAGGTAGCTGTGTGACTAATACCGCATTCAGATCGCAAATGCCGGATCCGACCCGGTAAAAGAAACGTGTCCTTACCGGGTGGGATCCGGCATTTGCTCCCCTCTGTTGGCTTTCTGACCCGGCAATATACCGGGTCGGTTGCCATAGCAGTGGGGGGGCGCAGCAGCAGCAGGGGCGGGGGTGGAGGCGGCGCTGGGAGATGAGCTCATCTCCTGCGCCGCCTCTCCCTATGCTGTGAATGGGAACCATGTCGCATCGACGCGGCTCCCATTCACACTGCAACTGACCCGGTATTCAACCTGGGTATAATCCTTCTTTTATACCGGGTTGAATTACCGGGTCAGGCGACCCACTATTTCGCCGAAAGTGCTTTCACATCGCACACTGACCCGTGTCGACCCGGCAATATGCCGTGTCGATACCGGGTTGTTTGTGCGATGTGAAAGGGGTATTAGCTAAGTGGCCTTCTGTACCGTACTGCTATATATTATATACTGGTGGTCAGCAAACTGTGCAAAACTGAAATGCACCACAGGTATGGATGGATAGTATACTTGACGACACAGAGGTAGGTAGAGCAGTGGCCTACTGTACCGTACTGCTCTATATTATATACTGGTGGTCAGCAAACTGTGCAAAACTGAAATGCACCACAGGTATGGATGGATAGTATACTTGACGACACAGAGGTAGGTAGAGCAGTGGCCTACTGTACCGTACTGCTATATATTATATACTGGTGGTCAGCAAACTGTGCAAAACTGAAATGCACCACAGGTATGGATGGATAGTATACTTGACGACACAGAGGTAGGTAGAGCAGTGGCCTGCTGTACCGTACTGCTATATATTATATACTGGTGGTCAGCAAACTGTGCAAAACTGAAATGCACCACAGGTATGGATGGATAGTATACTTGACGACACAGAGGTAGGTAGAGCAGTGGCCTTCTGTACCGTACTGCTATATATTATGTACTGGTGGTCAGCAAACTGTGCAAAACTGAAATGCACCACAGGTATGGATGGATAGTATACTTGACGACACAGAGGTAGGTAGAGCAGTAGCCTTCTGTACTGTACTGCTATATATTATATACTGGTGGTCAGCAAACTGTGCAAAACTGAAATGCACCATAGGTATGGATGGATAGTATACTTGACGACACAGAGGTAGGTAGAGCAGTGGCCTACTGTACCGTACTGCTATATATTATATACTGGTGGTCAGCAAACTGTGCAAAACTGAAATGCACCACAGGTATGGATGGATAGTATACTTGACGACACAGAGGTAGGTAGAGCAGTGGCCTTCTGTACCGTACTGCTATATATTATATACTGGTGGTCAGCAAACTGTGCAAAACTGAAATGCACCACAGGTATGGATGGATAGTATACTTGACGACACAGAGGTAGGTAGAGCAGTGGCCTACTGTACCGTACTGCTCTATATTATATACTGGTGGTCAGCAAACTGTGCAAAACTGAAATGCACCACAGGTATGGATGGATAGTATACTTGACGACACAGAGGTAGGTAGAGCAGTGGCCTACTGTACCGTACTGCTATATATTATATACTGGTGGTCAGCAAACTGTGCAAAACTGAAATGCACCACAGGTATGGATGGATAGTATACTTGACGACACAGAGGTAGGTAGAGCAGTGGCCTACTGTACCGTACTGCTGAATATTTTATACTGGTGGTCAGCAAACTGTGCAAAACTGAAATGCACCACAGGTATGGATGGATAGTATACTTGACGACACAGAGGTAGGTAGAGCAGTGGCCTACTGTACCGTACTGCTATATATTATGTACTGGTGGTCAGCAAACTGTGCAAAACTGAAATGCACCACAGGTATGGATGGATAGTATACTTGACGACACAGAGGTAGGTAGAGCAGTGGCCTACTGTACCGTACTGCTATATATTATATACTGGCGGTCAGCAAACTGTGCAAAACTGAAATGCACCACAGGTATGGATGGATAGTATACTTGACGACACAGAGGTAGGTAGAGCAGTAGCCTTCTGTACTGTACTGCTATATATTATATACTGGTGGTCAGCAAACTGTGCAAAACTGAAATGCACCATAGGTATGGATGGATAGTATACTTGACGACACAGAGGTAGGTAGAGCAGTGGCCTACTGTACCGTACTGCTATATATTATATACTGGTGGTCAGCAAACTGTGCAAAACTGAATTGCACCACAGGTATGGATGGATAGTATACTTGACGACACAGAGGTAGGTAGAGCAGTGGCCTACTGTACCGTACTGCTATATATTATATACTGGTGGTCAGCAAACTGTGCAAAACTGAAATGCACCACAGGTATGGATGGATAGTATACTTGACGACACAGAGGTAGGTAGAGCAGTGGCCTTCTGTACCGTACTGCTATATATTATATACTGGTGGTCAGCAAACTGTGCAAAACTGAAATGCACCACAGGTATGGATGGATAGTATACTTGACGACACTGAGGTAGGTAGAGCAGTGGCCTACTGTATCGTACTGCTATATATTATATACTGGTGGTCAGCAAACTGTGAAAAACTGAAATGCACCACAGGTATGGATGGGATAGTATACTTGATGACACAGAGGTAGAGCAGTGGACTACTGTACCGTACTGCTATATATATAGTTATACTGGTGGTCAGCAAAATTCTGCTCTGTCCTCCTACTATATACTACAATGCAGCACAGATATGGAGCGTTTTTCAGGCAGAGAACATATAATACTGGTGGTCACTGGTCAGCAAATCTCTGCACTGTCCTCCTACTATATAATACTGCTGGTCCCCAGTCCCCACAATAAAGCAATTAGCACACTGAGCACAGATATTTGCAGCACACTGAGCACAGATATGGAGCATTTTTCAGGCAGAGAACATAGATATTTGCACTTGCAGCACACTGAGCCCAGATATTTGCAGCACACTGAGCACAGATATTTGCAGTACACTGAGCACAGACATTTGCAGCCCACTGAACATAGAAACTGAGAGGACGCCAGCCACGTCCTCTCACGATCAGCTCCAATGCACGAGTGAAAAATGGCGGCGACGCGCGGCTCCTTACATAGAATACGAATCTTGCGCGAATCCGACCGCGGGATGATGACGTTCGGGCTTGCTCGGGTTAACCGAGCAAGGCGGGAGGATCCGAGTTGCTCGGACCCGTGCAAAAAAAGGTGAAGTTCGGGCGGGTTCGGATCCCGAGGATCCGAACCCGCTCATCACTAGTGGGCATAATGTGTAAAGTGTAAAGGGAGCTGCTACTGTGTGGGCATGATGTGTATAAGCGTTACTACTGTGTAGCGTAATTTGAATTGGGGGAACTATTGTATGGTCATGCCCCTTTCCCAGAAGATCATGTCCCTTTTTTGCACATGCACCTTCCCAATTTCGAATATGGGGGGAGCCAGTCCCTTACTTTGCCAGGGGCGCCCGGACCCCTAGATACACCTTTGCCGGCGATGACTGACAGCTGAACTGGGCGGGTGTGTATAAATATCCACCAAGTTCATGACGTCAGTCCCCGATGGATTGGGCAGTGTGTATGCACAGCACATTGCCCGATCCAGTTTTAGATATATCTGCAGATCAATTGATCTGCAGATATATGTTTAGGTGTGTACTCAGCATAAGAGTCCTGCACAGCAGTATATTTGCCATTTCTTCTTGAACTTAAGCCATGCATCTGTGATGGCATTATTAAAAACCAGTACATCTATACATTGGAGACCTTGTACCATCACAGCCATTGGTCTACAGTATGTGCATAATACAAATGGACCATTGAGAGGTATAGACGTGTGTCTTTACATACTGCATGATGATGAATAATAGCTGCAAAGGCACTTCACGAATATAAAGTGGAAGGCAGTAAAGTAACTTCCTGCCTTCCACATTAAAGCAACACAACATACATGTACACATCCAGTTAGCTTTACCCAAATACACTTAAATATAGCAAAGCACAAAAATACATCAGAGACCTGTTACCATCTGGATACTGCTCCTCCTGGCCTTTACCTTACTTGAATTTCCCTTCCTAAATTCATCCTGAATATTGCAGCTAGACTAATCTCCCTTTCCTACTGATTGTTAGCTGTTGATCAACTCTTCTAGGGGGACATGTACTAAGCAGTGATAAAAGTGGAGAAGTGAACCAGTGGAGAAGCTGCCCATGGCAACCAATCAGCTGCTCTGTATACGTTATAGTATACAAATTATAAATGTTACGTCAATGCTGATTGGTTCCCATGGGCAACTTCTCCACGGGCTCACTTCTCCACTTTTATCACTGCTTAGTAAATTTCCCCCTAAATATCTTCATTGGCTTCCATTCTCTTTAGTATCAGTTCATGCTGCTCACTCACACTTATAAAGCCCCCACTAACATCTCCCTGCCATGTATTTCTGACATCAGATACTTCCCAATTCAACTATCACTTACTACTTCTGACCTTTACATCTATTCTTCTCTAATAACCTCCTCCATACCTGTCTCCAGTAGTTCTACTGTGCTTATACGCTCCTATTGAAGAAACTCCATGCCTTATCTTATCAGATTCTACCCAATGTACAACCCTTAAAATTCTCCCTCACTATCCAACTATTTTTCTTGCCTAGCCACATTCCCCTAAATCCTCATGTCCACTTCCTCAACTTCTTCTCTCCTCCAGGGTCTCTTGCTCCTTCTGTCTCTCATCTCTACATCCATCTTGAATATACAGTGCATACGGAAAGTATTCACAGTGCTTCACTTTTTCCACATTTTGTTATGGTAAAGCCTTATTCCAAAATGGAATAAATTATTTTTTTCCCTCAAAATTTTACATACAATACCCCATAATGATAACGTGAAAAAAGTTTTTTTGTGATGTTTGAAAATTTATTAGAAATAAAAAAAACTAAGAAATCACATGATGTGGAAAGGCAGAGAAAGGAGAACCTTCCATAAGGACAACCATCTCTGCAGCAATCCACCAATCAGGCTTGTATGATAGAGTGGCCAGAAGGAAGCCACTCCTTAGTAAAAAGCACAAGGCAGCCTGCCTGGAATTTGCCAAAATGCACCTGAAGGACTCTCAGACCATGAGAAACAAAATGCTCTGGTTTGATGAGACAACGATTGAACTCTGGTGTTAATGCCAGGCATCATGTTTGGAGGAAACCAGGCACCGTTCATCACCAGGCCAATACCATCCCTACAGTGAAGCATGGTGGTGGCAGCATCATGCTGTGGGGATGTTTTTCAGTGTCAGGAACTGGGAGACTAGACAGAATAGAGGGAAAGGTGAACACAGCAATGCACAGAGACATCCTGGATGAAAACCTGCTACAGAGCCCTCTTGACCTCAGACTGGGGCGATGGTTCATCTTTCAGCAGGACAACAACCCTAAGCACACAGCCAAGATATCAAAGGAGTGGCTTGAGGACAACTCTGTGAATGTCCTTGAGTGGCCCAGGCAGAGCCCAGACTTGAATCCGATTGAACATCCCTGGAGAGATCTGAAAATGGCTGTGCACCAACGCCTCCCATCCAACCTGATGGAGCTTGAGAGGTGCAGCAAAGAGGAATGGGCGACATTGCCCAAAGATAGGTGTGCCAAGCTTGTGGCATCATATTCAAAAAGACTTGAGGCTGTAATTGCTGCCAAAGGTGCATCAACAAAGTATTGAGCAAAGACTGTTAATACATGTGATTTCTTAGTTTTTTTATTTTTAATACATTTGCAAAAATCTCAAAAACACTTTTTTCACATTGTCATTATGGGATATTGTGGGTAGAATTTTGAGGGGAAAAATGAATTTATTCCATTTTGTAATAAGGCTGTAACATAACAGAATGTGGAAAAAGTGAAGCGCTGTGAATACTTTCCAGATACACTGTAAGCTCTCATATTAAGATCCTTGTTGTCCTGTGTTTCACATCTGCCCAGTATCAGTCCTTAAGCTGTTTATGTCCACACAATCTGTATCTGTGCTAGTTGTAATTGCTTATTCAAGATTCATTGTATGTAATCATAATGTCGACATTTAAAATGTTGACATTCATATAGTTAGCAGCCATACTCACCATGCCAGGTAAGACACCACTAGAACACCAGCGACAGTTTGTTAACATTATAATCATGTCAACATTTCGTCAGCGTTGACACAATGAATATTGATGTGGTCAATGTCATCATTCCAAGCATATCAACATAATGTCCATGTCGACATTTTCATGTTGATATTATGCATGTCAACAAGATGAATGTCTGCAAAATATACCACACCTATTTAAACTTGACTTGACCAACAAAATGAGCACTAACAATCTGCACATAACCATTGCACCTTGGGAAAAAGGGGAAGCTCTGATAAGAAGAGGTTACTAGTGGGGCTCTCCCTGACAACTAGTGCTATGGCTGGGGCAGAAATTACAACAGTGTACAAAGTCCCAGCACCCGTCTCCAGAATCAGAATCAGAATCAGCTTTAATGGCCAGATATACTTACGTATACTGTACTAGGAATTTGTCTTCGGTTTGCTATACAACAGCCAAGTAGGTAACAGGTAAGCAGGTGTGTGTGTGTGTGTGGGGGGGGGCAAGTAAAGTTACACAGATAGGTATACCCGTAGGGACACAAGTTAGTTACATGTACGTCTAGTCAGTCAATATTCAGGAGTTCAGCAGGCGGACAGCTTAGGGAAAGAAACTTTTGAGGCTTCTGGTGGATCTGGCGGGGACAGCCCTGTAACGCCTGCCTGAAGGAAGCAAGTTAAATATGCTGTGGCTGGGGTGTAGCTGGTCTTTTACTATCTTTATTGCCCGCTTTTTAGCTCTGGACAAGTACAGGTCCTGGACTGAGGGAAGGTCGGCCCCGATGATCTTCTCTGCGGTTCTGACCACCTTTTGGAGCCTGCATCTGTCCCTCGCGCTGGCGGAGCTGTACCATACGAGTATCGAGGAGCACAGTACCGACTCCACAATCGCGGAGCAGAAGAGGAGCAGGAGCTTCTGTGGGATGTTGAACTTCCTTAGTTGCCTGAGGAAGAACAACCTCTGCTGCGCTTTCCCAACAGTGGCGTCAGCGTTGGACCCCCAGTTAAGATCCCTGGAGATTGTGGTCCCTAGAAACTTGAAGGAGTCCACTAGCGATACCACACTGTCAGCAATCGTTAGCGGAGGTGCACTAGATTACTTCTTCCTGAAGTCCACTATCATCTCGACAGTTTTGAGGGGGTTGAGGTCAAGGTTGTTGTGGATGCACCACTGGGCCAGCCGGTCTACTTCCCGTCTATAGGCCGATTCGTCCCCATCCTTGATGAGGCCGATGACGGTGGTGTCATCGGCGAATTTGATGATCCTTACTGATTGCGCCTCTGAGGTACAGTCATTTGTGTACAGGGAGAAGAGCAGGGGTGAGAGGACACAGCCCTGAGGGGCCCCTGTACTAATGGACCACGCTTGAGAGGTGAATTCCCCGCTTTCACCACCTGTGTCCTATCTGTCAGGAAGTCTATTATCCAGGAACAGGTAGCTTCTGGGACCCCTAGGCGAAGTAATTTGGGGTGGAGGATGCTGGGGACGATTGTATTGAAGGCCGAGCTGAAATCGACAAACAGGACCCTCGCGTAGGTACCGGGAATGTCTAGGTGCTGTAGAATGTAGTGCAGGCCCAGGTTGACTGCATCCTCGACACACCGATTCGAGCGATAGGCGAACTGCAGGGGATCCAGTTGGGGGCCAGTCACAGTTTTCAGGTGATTCAAAACCAGACGCTCGAACGTTTTCATGACCACAGACGTCAGTGCTATCGGCCTGTAGTCGTTCAGGTTCGTGATAGTGGGTTTCTTAGGGACTGGGACTATAGTAGACCTTTTGAGGCAGGAAGGGACTTTCTGTAGCTCCAGCGATTTATTGAAGATCTTGGTGAATATGGGGGCGAGCTGATCTGCACATGCTCTTAGGGCAGATGGTGACACTCCGTCAGGACCCAGAGCTTTCCTGGTTTTGGTCCTTTTGAACAATGCCTCCACCTCTTCTTGGGTGACTTGCAGTGCCTGGGGTTGGCCGTCTGTGTTCGGGGCATCGTAGAGGTGATTGTTTGGGTTGCAGGGGACTTCTTTTGCGAACCTGCAATAAAAGTGGTTCAGTTCATCTGCAAGGTCTAGGTGCATGGCGGTGGACTTTGATGTTTTCCTGTAGTTGGTTATCGATTGCATTCCTTTCCATACAGATACGGGGCCATTGGTGGAGAGATCGTTTGTCAGCTTCTCCGAGAACCGCTTTTTTGCTAGCCTGATTCCTTTAGTCAGAGAGTTCCTAGTACGGTTGTATAGTGCTGTCACCGCTGCTATAGGCCTCGACGAAGTTGCCTGAGCTGGCATTGAACCAGGGCTTGTTGTTGTAAATGCGGTAAGTCTTGGTAGGTACACACATGTCCTCACAGTAGCTGATGTAGGATGTGACAGTGTCTGTCAAGTCATTCAGGTCGGTTGCCGAGGCTTCAAAGACCCCCCATTCCGTGCAGTCAAAGCATTCCTGGAGCTTCATCTTGGCCTCATTGGTCCATTTCTTGACAGTCTTAACGACAGGCTTAACTACTCTCAGCTTCTGTGTATAGGTAGGGAGTAGGTGGACGAGGCAGTGGTCAGATAGGCCGAGTGCAGCACGCGGGATAGACCGGAAGGCAGACTTGAGGGTAGTGTAGCAGTGATCAAGGGTGCGCCCTTCCCTAGTGGGACACGTGACTTGTTGTTTGTACTTAGGTAGGTCCTTGCTCAGGTTAGTTCTGTTGAAGTCACTCAGTGACTCCAAGAGGCATCTACGATAGCAGCCACTGTTCCCAATGTCATTTGTAACACTAAATTATCTGAGACACCCTTTTGGGTCCTGCATATGCCACTGACACATGTTATCTGGCTAATTCTTGGTTACATATATATAGAGAGAGATCTACTCAAAAAAGTATAAAGTTGAAAGAGTTGATTTTATCCATTACATTTTCCAAAATGATTGTACATTACAGATACAGTGATCCTCAATATGGTCTTTTGTTGTCATAGAGTGAGAGAGAAGAGAGAGAGAGAGAGAAAGAGAGGGTATAAGTATATGAAATATATGTACTGTTGACTCTACTATTCGCTCATCCTTTAAGCATAAAAGATACTTATGTTATCCATTCTGCAAATCTCGAATTCACCAGAACCAAATATAAAATCTTGACTGAACACTGTCTCTCACTTATAGCTAAGTAGTGTGATTTATTTACCTTACTTTGCAATAACTCCAACAAAGCACAAAACTGGACACACATGAATTGATTAAGGGGCCAATTCAGTAAGGTTAGCAAATTCTGCTAATCAGCAGAATTTGCTAACCATTAGCACGCATGCTGGGGGCCGCCCATCACTGGGCAAGGCCGCCGAGCATGCTGACCGGCGCCTCCCCCCTGCTTCCAGCAGAAATTGCGAACAGCACGCAATTTCTGCTTGTTAGCAGAAATTAAGGATGACTCCTGCCGGCGCAGCTTAGCTGCGGCCGCAGGAGTTCCTGCGCCATTTTTGCTGTTGCAGTGGCTGCATGTGATATCACTCAGCCGCTGCGGCCGCACCCCGAACATCCCCCGTTCGCGTGTACCAGCCCATCGTTTGGGCTGGCATGCCCTCGCAAAGCTCCGTTTCCACCCAGAAAACGGAGCGTTGCCGTCACCCTCCCACCTCGCGACCGCCTCTGCGTGATTGACAGGCAGAATCGATCGTATTTTCTGCGCCCCCTCCCCGCAGTAAATGCAGGCGCATGCGTAGTAGGGCCTGCTACGCATGCGCCTGCGGCCCCTCAGCAAAAATTCCATATGAATCGCTACTTGCGATTCCTACTGGATTTGCCCCATAATCAACAATAGATTTGTATTTATAACCCAGAAACAAATATGATGCTCAATAAAAGAAACATCTGAAAGCCCTTGCATCATAATTAGGTAAAAGAAACTGGACTGGGCTGTTTGGCAACAAAAGATGCCATTTACAATCATTTCTATCTATAAAGATACACAAATTGTATCCACAGTATAAGTACAATTTGTATTATAATGTGAGTATGTAGAGAACAGATTCTTAACTGACTTTTGCAAATTTTCCAGGAAGAAACTAAGGGCCTAGGGCCTAATTCAGCAAGCATTGTAAATTCTGCTAATTAGCAGAATTTGCAATCCTTCTGAACGCATGCTGGGGGCCACCCATCGCAGGGCAAGGCCACCCAGCATGCTGACCGCCACCTATCCCCCCTTGATGAAACAGAAATTGAGATTGCATCACAATTTGTGCTTCATCGTAGAAATGAAGGTTGCCTCTTACTGACCGCGGCGGCTGCGTGTGACATCACGCAGCTGCCGCGAACACGCCCATGCTATGCCCCCATTTCCATGACGCTGCCCCCATTTGCTCGCCTCCACCCCCACAACGCTCGTCTCTGCCTAGGAAATGGAGCGTTGCCGCCCACACCCCCTCCCCATGAATGCCTTTGCCTGATTGACAGGCAGAGGCATTCGCATTTGCAGTTGGATTGCGTTTCGCGATCCAACCTGAATTAGGCCTCTAATTCAGACCTAGTCACTGCAACGGCAGCATTTACAGGCTGTAGCTCTGTGCCATGTGCGCAACGCAGACGTGTTTGGACCATTTGTGGGGCAGGCACCGGCTTCTGCATCACGTCACATGCAGCTGCTGCGTTCAAAATCATGGTGGGTAGCCGTCTTCCTTCGCAGCTAGGCTGTGTAGGCAGGGATCTACTTGGCAGGTGCGAAAGCATCGCCGCAGTGCGATGCTTTCACACATCTGCAGGATGGGGGAGGAGCAGGACATGGAATGCAGTGCGGACTTGCCCTGTGCCGGGCAAGTCCGCACTGCATGCCTAACATTTTAATAGCAGATGTGCGGTTTTTTCGCACATCTACGATCAGGTCTGATTTAGGCCCTTATTCACTTCAGTTACCAAACTGTAATATTTTCTAATACTAGAAAATTAACGAAATCATATTTTGTACACTATTGTAACACTATTGTATAATGTAGCTGTTTCTAAAATTGTTGAACATTTGTTTTGCAACACAATTTGAAATGCTCTGGAAATGTCAGCCAAGGAATGTCACCTATGCATAGCATATTTTTTTGTTATCAATTCTAAGATAAACTAAAGATTAACTACAGTATCTTTGAGTTAGTACATATCATTAACATAAATGAAATAATGCCTCTACCATTCTGCGGGTGAGAAGTAATGAAGGCCGAGTTCGATGGCCATGCGGGATGCTGGCTGAACTCTGACTTTTTTTTAAAGAGGCAATCATGTACAAGGGCTAAACCATGTCTTGAACAAGATTGCCCCTTTAAAAAAACATCCGCATTCTGCCAGCATCCTGCATGGCTGCCGAACTCGAAATTCATTACATCCCGCCCTATGTATCAAAATGAGAAGAACATTTTATTTTTATTCAATTCAGCATTAACATAAGCATAACATTTCAGAAATTACAATACCTACTAAGATAACTGACTTTCATCACCAGATAACAGTAATAGCTCTTTTTGACTGGGCATCTGTGACAGAATGTTCCAATTGCAAGGACAGAAATCAGCTATATGCAAGCCATATATCATATTTCCAGTTACTAATTCTAATAACAGGGAAGAAAATTATAGATCTATTTTTTTTTAACATGGATATTTATAATGACATTGGGATAGAGGAATGTGATGCTTCCGAATCTAAAAGTCTTAAACATGATTTTATTGATGTGTTATTATTTTAGAGGCCTTGTCATTCTGCCTGGTTCAGCCCTCATGTAAAGGTACAATGAAAATGAATAAGCCACATGTACTGCTGCTGCTCATTAAAGACAACCAGACTTTGATGCAAGTCAAGGGTGCCATCTACTGTTTACTTTAAAGCATTACGCTATTTGAAAACACGATAATCTAAATTGCTTCTACATTTTAGAAACAAAATAAATGAACATTATAGTAATTACACTACCCTTCTTACTGGCTTAACGATTTTTGATCGTGCATTAGTTAAGACACTTAAGTAATATTCAAAGCTTAGATAGGGAAGATTGTAATCACAGTGATATTAGCATTCAATAAAGATAACATTATATATTATTTTGTATGGATCCAAAATATTAATCAGCGCTGTAAAGAAAATATACACTTATTCACATCAGTCCCTACCCCATTAGAGCTTACAGTAAAACCTTCTCTAGCACATACAGTAAGTATTGCTACACTGCAATTTGGTTTACAGAGAATGCATTGCTATATGCATTTATGATAACACATGTACACATTCAGCATGCACATAGCTAATTACAATGCAGCCTGTCTATCACTTTTTCAATATGAAAAAAAATGAATTAAGTGATATAAGTAGGTGAAATGTCTGATAGGTATTACCAAACACCTAAAGATTATCGTTCCAACAATTCAAGTAGTTGGCTGGTTGGAATGTACATTTTGTAATGTACAGTATGGGAGTAGAGGACAAGCAACTATTTATTGAGTACTAATAATTCATTTAATGTGAGCAAAAAAAAAAAAGCAATTGACCTAGGGGGTCATTCCGACCCGTTCGCACGCAGTGGTTTATCGCTGCGGTGTGAACGGGTCCAGAATGTGCATGCGTGGTGGCCGCAGTGCGTGACGTTGCCCGGCGACAGGGCTAGCCGGGTTACGTCGCGTCAAACGAAGGAAGCGGTCGCAGAGCCGACCGCAAAGAAGATTGACAGGCAAAAAGTTGCTGGCTGCGATCAACTCGGAATGACCACCTTAGTTAAATATAATGTTTCACACCAGCCCTGTATCTTAAACAATGAAAAAACAATGTTGAAAAAAAAGTGAGTAATGGAGTGACCGAAAAAGTGACAGCAAAAAGTTGCTGGCTGCGATCAACTCGGAATGACCACCTTAGTTAAATATAATGTTTCACACCAGCCCTGTATCTTAAACAATGAAAAAACAATGTTGAAAAAAAAGTGAGTAATGGAGTGACCGAAAAAGTGAAACAAAAATTGATTTTATTTAATTAAATTGGCCTCTTAGAGAAATGTATCTATGTTGGTTATGGGCCTGATTCATGTTTGTAAGTAAAGTAAACAAAAAAATACTGCAGGTGGAGCAAATGCAACATATGCACAGAGATTTAGATTTGATTGGGGTATAATGAAACTGAAATGTTTTGTAAATTGTAGAGATGTGCGGCGGGCACTTTTCGTGTTTTGGGGGTCATTCTGAGTTGATCGCTCACTAGCTATTTTTTGCAGCATTGCGATCAGGTCAAAACTTGGCAAAACTGTCCATGCGTATTGCGTATGCACCTCAATGCGCAGGCACGTCGTACGGGTGCAAAGAGGATTGGTGCTGAGCGATGGATTTAACGAAGAATCCATGTGCACAGCCGATCGCAAGGTGATTGACAGATAGAGGGCATTTCTGTGTGGCAACTGACCGTTTTCCGGGAGTGTTTGGAAAAACACAGGTATGTCCAAACATTTGCAGGGCGGGTGTCTGACATCAGTTCCGGGACCAAAAAGACTGAAGTGATCGCAGCGCTACTCAGAGCTACTCAGAAACTTCAAAAAACTTTTTTGGACCGCTCGGCTGCAAAAGTGTTTGCACACTTGCAAACTGAAAATACACTCTCCCATAGGCGGCGACTATCTGATCGCTGCACTGCACAAAAAAAGCTAGCGAGCGATCAACTCGGAATGACCCCCTTTGTGTTTTGGTTTTGATTCTGGTTCCATGCTCGTGTTTTGGATCTGGATTGGTTTTGCCAAAACCACCCTTTCGTCTTTTGGTTTTGGATGTGGATGATTTTTGAAGAAAACATAAAAACAGCTAAAATCACAGAATTTGGGGGTAATTTTGATCCTACAGTATTATTAACCTTCATAACATTCCTTTCCACTCATTTCCAGTCTATTCTGAACACCTCACACCTCACAATATTGTTTTTAGGCCAAAAGGTTGCACCAAGGTGGCTGTATGACTAAGCTGGCCCATCTAGGAGTGGCAATGCAGTGTCAGACAGGATGGCAGATTTAAAAAATAGGCCCCAAACAGCACATGATGCAAAGAAGAAAAAGAGGTGCCATGAGGTAGCTGTGTGACTAAGCTAAGCGACACAAGTGTGCGGTACAAACACCTGGCCCATCTAGGAGTGGCACTGCCCGGGTCGGACTGGTCCACAGGGGTACAGGGGAAACCCCCGGTGGGCCCCACTGACCGGGGTGGGGGGCCTCTCCTCCTCTAGGGATCATGTTCCAGAATATGCACTTGAATTATATATTAAACATGTTATATTATACTGCACACTGCACAGGAATATAGTGTATTCTCCTCAGAGCATTTCTATTATTAATTTGGTATATTTTCATGCATGTAGTAGTAGTATTTACTAGATATGTTTATCAAGGGGCCCAGACCCTGCACTTTCTGATGGTTAGGCAAACTAATGTGGAGGCTAGCCACATCCTTAAAACTCATAGGCAAACGCAAGGGGAGTTTCCGGTTGCCCATAAACTTCCCTCCTCTTGGAAATATACTAAAATTATGACAACAATAGCAATGGTATATAATATGTTTACTAGAGCTGCCACCACATCATGCAGTTTAAGGGACAGTGCATAGTTCCTGCAAGTGCCCAGTGGTAGCAGCTTCTTCTACCAAATTACGGTGTGTGTCCTCAATCAGTGACCTGGACCAGAGAGTAGCAACCAGGAAGAAGACACAGGTGCCTTACCATGAGGTGGGAGAATGTGTGCTTAGAAAGTGCAGTAATGGTTCCATTATATTTGTATATTTATTTATTATAGTATATTTAACCTTTTCCTGGCTACTTATTTATGTTATTTAAATATATTTAATATAGTCTATACTATAGACCATCTATAGTGTTAAATATTAATGCTGTATGCCATGTTCTGCAGAGTGGGAGATTGTGGATTGCATTTGGAAACCTCCCTTTAGAAATCCTGCGTTTGCCACTGAAACTGGACCCCTACCTCTGCATTCCCCGGTAGACCCTCCACAGCCAAGTCCGACATTGGGCAGACAGGATGGCACTTAAAAAAAAAACCTAGGCCCCAAACAGCACATCATCAGAAGTAAAAGAGGTGCAGTGAGGTAGCTGTATGACTATGCTAAGCGACACAAGTGTGCGGCACAAACACCTGGCCCATCTAGGAGTGGCACTGCATTGGCAGACAGGATGGCACAAAAAAAATAGTTCTCCAACAGCACATAATGCAAAGAAGTAAAAGAGTTGCTATGAGGTAGCTGTATGACTAAGCTAAGCGACACACGTGTGCGGCACAAGCACCTGACCCATCTAGGAGTGGCACTGCAGTACCACTGCACTAATGGCGGATACCGGACATACGTCTAACACCAACATAGCTGTCAAGGCCTCAGTTATTTGCTTTGCAACAGGATGACTGCTGTCATATTTCATCTTCCTCGTAAAGGACTGTTTGACAGTCATTTGCTTAGTTGAAGTAGTACAAGTGGTATTCCGACTTCCCCTCTGGGATGATAATCGACACCCAACAGCAACAACAGCAGTGGCAGCAGAAGCAGTAGGAGGAAGTGGTTCTTGATCTTTCCCTATTTATCTTCCGAATTTTTGTTCTCCATTTATTTTTCTGGAGATATATAACAAAATGCAGCAAAGGAGAGTGTACCTCTACACCACATATGGCAAACCCTGTAAAAATTATTTGGATTAAATATTAATAACCTCTTTATTTGGAGTAAATAACATACAACACAGGACAGAACCACTGACTTATATGGCAGCACCACTGGACTGGACTTATATGCCAGTACCACTGGATTTATAAGGCAGTACCGCTGGACATATACAGCAGTATCACTGGACATATACGGCAGTACCCCTGGACATATACGGCAGTACCACTGGAATTATATGGCAGTATCACTGGAATTATACGGCAGTATCACTGGAATTATACAGCAGTATCACTGGAATTATACGGCAGTACCACTGGACTTATACGCCAGTACCACTGGACTTGATTTATACGGCAGAACCACTGGACCTATACGCAAGTACCACTGTAATTATATGGCAGTATCACTGGACTGGATTTATACGCCATTACCACTGGACATATACGGCAGTATCACTGGACATATACAGCAGTATCACTGTACTGAATTTATACGCCAGCACCACTGGATTTATATGGCAGAACCACTATACATATATGGCAGTATCACTGGAATTATATGGCAGTATCACTGGACATATACGGCAGTTTCACTGGACTGGTTTTATACAGCAGTAGAACTGGACACATACGGCAGTATCACTGGACATATACGGCAGTATCACTGGACTGGACTTATACAGCAACACTGAACATATGGAAGCAGAGGACACCACCACTGTGACTGGACTGATGCATCACAAGAAACCACCACTGGACTGGACATATGGCAGCAGAGGACACCACCACTGTGACTGGACTGATGCAGCACAAGACACTACCACTGTACTGGTGCAGGACAACACAGCACCACTGCACTGGACTTATACAGCTACACTGGACATATGGACTGATGCAGGACAACACAGCACCACTGCTATGGACTGGACTTATACAGCAACACTGAACATATGGAAGCAGAGGACACCACCACTGTGACTGGACTGATGCAGCACAAGACGCTAACACTGTACTGAGGCAGGACAACACAGCACCGCTGCACTGGACTTATACAGCTACACTGGACATATGGGACCGGAGGACACCACCACTGTGACTGGACTGATTCAGCATAAGACACTACACTGGACTGAGCAGCACTGGAATCGCCACCACACTTTCCCTCCCGCACAGACACTGAGCACGGAGACACGTCCTCTCGCTACACTCTCCAATGCCGGAGTTAAAATGGCGGCAACGCGCGGCTCCTTATTATGGAATCCAAAACCTGTGAGAATCCGACAGCAGGATGATGATGTTTTGCCTCATTCTGGTTTCCGAGTCGGGTGGGAAAACCCGAGCCGGGCTTGGGTAGTGAAGTTTGGCGGGGTTCGCTTCTCAGAGAACCGAACCCGCTCATCTCTAGTAAATTGTAGTGATGTGCACCGGACATTTTTGGGGCTTTGTGTTTTGGTTTTGGATTCGATTCCGCGGCCGTGTTTTGGATTCGGACGCATTTTGGCAAAACCTCACCGAAAATTTTTTGTCGGATTCGGGTGTGTTTTGGATTTGGTTGTTTTTTTTCAAAAAACCCTAAAAAACAGCTTAAATCGTAGAATTTGGGGGTCATTTTGATCCCATAGTATTATTAACCTTAACCATAATTTCCACTCATTTCCAGTCTATTCTGAACACCTCACACCTCATAATATTATTTTTAGTCCTAAAATTTGCACCGAGGTCGCTGGATGGCTAAGCTAAGCGACACAATTGGCCGACACAAACACCTGGCCCATCTAGGAGTGGCACTGCAGTGTCAGGCAGGATGGCACTTCAAAAAAATAGTCCCCAAACAGCACATGATGCAAAGAAAAAAAGAGGCGCACCAAGGTCGCTGTGTGACTAAGCTAAGCGACACAAGTGGCCGACACAAACACCTGGCCCATCTAGGAGTGGCACTGCAGTGTCAGACAGGATGGCCCTTCCAAAAAATAGTCCCCAAACAGCACATGATGCAAAGAAAAAAAGAGGTGCATAAGGTCGCTGTGTGACTAAGCTAAGCGACACAAGTGGCAGACACAAACACCTGGCCCATCTAGGAGTGGCACTGCAGTGTCAGACAGGATGGCACTTCAAAAAAATAGTCCCCAAACAGCACATGATGCAAAGAAAAAAAGAGGTGCATAAGGTCGCTGTGTGACTAAGCTAAGCGACACAAGTGGCAGACACAAACACCTGGCCCATCTAGGAGTGGCACTGCAGTGTCAGGCAGGATGGCACTTCAAAAAAATAGTCCCCAAACAGCACATGATGCAAAGAAAAAAAGAGGCGCAATGAGGTAGCTGTGTGACTAAGCTAAGCGACCCAAGTGGCCGACAAAAACACCTGGCCCATCTAGGAGTGGCACTGCAGTGTCTGGCAGGATGGCACTTCAAAAAAAATTGTCCCCAAACAGCACATGATGCAAAGAAAAATGAAAGAAAAAATAGGTGGAAGATGGAATTGTCCTTGGGCCCTACCACCCACCCTTATGTTGTATAAACAGGACATGCACTCTTTAACGAACCCATCATTTCAGCGACAGGGTCTGCCACACAACTGTGACTGAAATGACTGGTTGGTTTGGGCCCCCACCAAAAAAAGAAGCAATTAATCTCTCCTTGCACAAACTGGCTCTACAGAGGCAAGATGTCCACCTCATCATCATCCTCCGATTCCTCACCCCTTTCACTGTGTACATCCCCCTCCTCACAGATTATTAATTCGTCCCCACTGGAATCCACTATCTCAGGTCCCTGTGTACTTTCTGGAGGCAATTGCTGCTGGTGAATGTCTCCACGGAGGAATTGATTAGAATTCATTTTGATGAACATTATCTTTTCCACATTTTCTGGCAGTAACCTCGTACGCCGATTGCTGACAAGGTGAGCGGCTGCACTAAACACTCTTTCGGAGTACACACTGGAGGGAGGGCAACTTAGGTAGAATAAAGCCAGTTTGTGCAAGGGCTTCCAAATTGCCTCTTTTTCCTGCCAGTATACGTACGGACTGTCTGACGTGTCTACTTGGATGCGGTCACTCATATAATCCTCCACCATTCTTTCAATGGTGAGAGAATCATATGCAGTGACAGTAGACGACATGTCAGTAATCGTTGGCAGGTCCTTCAGTCCGGACCAGATGTCAGCACTCGCTCCAGACTGCCCTGCATCACCGCCAGCAGGTGGGCTCGGAATTCTTAGCCTTTTCCTCGCACCCCCAGTTGCGGGATAATGTGAAGGAGGAGATGTTGACGGGTCACGTTCCGCTTGACTTGACAATTTTCTCACCAGCAGGTCTTTGAACCTCTGCAGACTTGTGTCTGCCGGAAAGAGAGATACAACGTAGGTTTTAAATCTAGGATCGAGCACGGTAGCCAAAATGTAGTGCTCTGATTTCAACAGATTGACCACCCGTGAATCCTGGTTAAGCGAATTAAGGGCTCCATCCACAAGTCCCATATGCCTAGCGGAATCGCTCTGTTTTAGCTCCTCCTTCAATGTCTCCAGCTTCTTCTGCAAAAGCCTGATAAGGGGAAAGACCTGACTCAGGCTGGCAGTGTCTGAACTGACTTCACGTGTGGCAAGTTCAAAGGGTTGCAGAACCTTGCACAACATTGAAATCATTCTCCACTGCGCTTGAGTCAGGTGCATTCCCCCTCCTTTGCCTATATCGTGGGCAGATGTATAGGCTTGAATGGCCTTTTGCTGCTCCTCCATCCTCTGAAGCATATAGAGATTTGAATTCCACCTCATTACCACCTCTTGCTTCAGATGATGGCAGGGCAGGTTCAGGAATGTTTGGTGGTGCTCCAGTCTTCGGCACGCTGTGGCTGAATGCCGAAAGTGGCCCGCAATTGTTCGGGCCACCAACAGCATCTCTTGCACGCCCCTGTCGTTTTTTAAATAATTCTGCACCACCAAATTCAATGTATGTGCAAAACATGGGACGTGCTGGAATTTGCCCAGATGTAATGCACGCACAATATTGCTGGCGTTGTCCGATGTCACAAATCCCCAGGAGAGTCCAATTGGGGTTAGCCATTCTGCGATGATCTTCCTCAGTTTCCGTAAGAGGTTGTCAGCTGTGTGCCTCTTCTGGAAAGCGGTGATACAAAGCGTAGCCTGCCTAGGAACGAGTTGGCGTTTGCGAGATGCTGCTACTGGTGCCGCCGCTGCTGTTCTTGCTGCGGGAGGCAATACGTCTACCCAGTGGGCTGTCACAGTCATATAGTCCTGAGTCTGCCCTGCTCCACTTGTCCACATGTCCGTGGTTAAGTGGACATTGGGTACAACTGCATTTTTTAGGACACTGGTGAGTCTTTTTCTGAGGTCTGTGTACATTTTCGGTATCGCCTGCCTAGACAAATGTAACCTAGATGGTATTTGGTACCGGGGACACAGTACCTCAATCAAGTCTCTAGTTGCCTCTGAATTAACGGTGGATACCGGAACCACGTTTCTCACCGCCCAGGCTGCCAAGGCCTGAGTTATCCGCTTTGCAGCAGGATGACTGCTGTGATATTTCATCTTCCTCGCAAAGGACTGTTGGACAGTCAATTGCTTACTGGAACTAGTACAAGTGGTCCCTCTGGGATGACGATCGACTCCCAGCAGCAACAACAGCAGCGCCAGCAGCAGTAGCCGTTACACTCAAGGATGCATCGGAGGAAACCCAGGCAGGAGAGGACTCGTCAGACTTGCCAGTGACATGGCCTGCAGGACTATTGGCTTTCCTGTGCAAGGTGGAAATTGACACTGAGGGAGTTGGTGGTGTGGTTTGCAGGAGCTTGGTTACAAGAGGAAGGGATTTAGTGGTCAGTGGACTGCTTCCGCTGTCATCCAAAGTTTTTGAACTTGTCACTGACTTATGATGAATGCGCTGCAGGTGACGTATAAGGGAGGATGTTCCGAGGTGGTTAACGTCCTTACCCCTACTTATTACAGCTTGACAAAGGCAACACACGGCTTGACACCTTGTGTCCGCATTTGTGTTGAAATAATTCCACACCGAAGAGGTGATATTTTTTTGTATTTTGACCAGGCATGTCAATGGCCATATTCGTCCCATGGACAACAGGTGTCTCCCCAGGGGCCTGACTTAAACAAACCACCTCACCATCAGAATCCTCCTTGTCAATTTTCTCCACAGCACCAGCAACACCCATATCCTCATCCTGGTGTACTTCAACAGTGACATCTTCAATTTGACTATCAGGAACTGGACTGCGGGTGCTCCTTCCAGCACTTGCAGGGGGCGTGCAAATGGTGGAAGGCGCAAGCTCTTCCCGTCCAGTGTTAAGAAGGTCAGGCATCGCAACCGACACAATTGGACTCTCCTTGGGGATTTGTGATTTTGAAGAACGCAGTTCTTTGCTGTGCTTTTGCCAGCTTAAGTCTTTTCATTTTTCTAGCAAGAGAATGAGTGCTTCCATCCTCATGTGAAGCTGAACCACTAGCCATGAACATAGGCCAGGGCCTCAGCCGTTCCTTGCCACTCAGTGTCGTAAATGGCATATTGGCAAGTTTACGCTTCTCCTCAGACGCTTTCAATCTAGATTTTTGGGTCATTTTACTGAACTTTTGTTTTTTGGATTTTACATGCTCTCTTCTATGACATTGGGCATCGGCCTTGGCAGACAACGTTGATGGCATTTCATCGTCTCGGCCATGACTAGTGGCAGCAGCTTCAGCACGAGGTGGAAGTGGATCTTGATCTTTCCCTATTTTAACCTCCACATTTTTGTTCTCCATTTTTTAATGTGTGGAATTATATGCCAATATCAATAGCAATGGCCTACTACTATAGATACTGCGCACAACTGAAATGCACCACAGGTATGGATGGATAGTATACTTGACGACACAGAGGTAGGTACAGCAGTGATGAAGATGATGAAGCCGCTGAACCCGGAGGGAGGCGGAGAAACGCGTAAAAAGACTCACGATACCTTCATTCATACCACCGCTAGTGGATACGCTCACCGCCAACTGCAGCCCCAAGCCGTTCCACATCTATATATGGACTTTATTCTCCAGAGATGACTGCTTTCTAAGGTTACAAGCACCAGCAGCCGGGAGGAGTCCTGTGGACATAATTAACGGGAGAGTGCGGTGAGAATAATCACTTTGTCTGTCCAGACGATTTAAATAAGTCTATCCTGTCAGACTTATTATTACGGTCATTTGAATGCTAAACGGATCGTTATAATACTCTGTTTTTCAAGAAACATCCAATCACGGATATCAGGGACACCAACCAGCCGTAGAATCACGTTGATATAGTGACATAATATTATCAAGCACTGAATGGATTTCCAGTGATATAATGGACTGATTAATTTAATGTGTCTAAGCAGAGTGTGAAGCTATTCACGAGAAGTGTGATTGCTATTTACTAGCTACAAAAGAAAGTATTCAGAGTGCCACATTGATACATTTTGTAGCGATTTAGTGATATCAATTTCTAACTGAGCCTCTATACATTCTTGTGTCTATTTAGACAGTTATTTTAGGTGAGAGTGATTCTCTGTGGTTGTATTAATCAAATTTCAGTGCGTTTATTTACATGAGATAATTTTATAGGCTGTGTTATGTGTTTTGTTTCTTTTTTAATATATATAAAAGGAATTTAAATACACCGGCCGGTGGTTTTGGATTTTTTGAATGTAAATTTTAGAATATAATAATAATACTGGCAAATAATAATAAATAAGAATAAAAATCTTTTGCCCAACTTATGTGCGTTGCAATATTTTTTACTTTTTCTTAGGTACAGCAGTGGCCTACTGTACCGTACTGCTATATATATTATATACTGGTGGTCAGCAAACTGTGCAAAACTGAAATGCACCACAGGTATGGATGGATAGTATACTTGACGACACAGAGGTAGGTACAGCAGTGGCCTACTGTACCGTACTGCTATATATATTATATACTGGTGGTCAGCAAACTGTGCAAAACTGAAATGCACCACAGGTATGGATGGATAGTATACTTGATGACACAGAGGTAGGTACAGCAGTGGCCTACTGTACCGTACTGCTATATATATTATATACTGGTGGTCAGAAAACTGTGCAAAACTGAAATGCACCACAGGTATGGATGGATAGTATACTTGACGACACAGAGGTAGGTACAGCAGTGGCCTACTGTACCGTACTGCTTTATATATATTATATACTGGTGGTCAGCAAACTGTGCAAAACTGAAATGCACCACAGGTATGGATGGATAGTATACTTGACGACACAGAGGTAGGTACAGCAGTGGCCTACTGTGCCGTACTGCTATATATATATTACATACTGGTGGTCAGCAAACTGTGCAAAACTGAAATGCACCACAGGTATGGATGGATAGTATACTTGACGACACAGAGGTAGGTACAGCAGTGGCCTACTGTACTGCTATATATATTATATACTGGTGGTCAGCAAACTGTGCAAAACTGAAATGCACCACAGGTATGGATGGATAGTATACTTGACGACACAGAGGTAGGTACAGCAGTGGCCTACTGTACCGTACTGCTATATATATTATATACTGGTGGTCAGCAAACTGTGCAAAACTGAAATGCACCACAGGTATGGATGGATAGTATACTTGATGACACAGAGGTAGGTACAGCAGTGGCCTACTGTACCGCACTGCTTTATATATATTATATACTGGTGGTCAGCAAACTGTGCAAAACTGAAATGCACCACAGGTATGGATGGATAGTATACTTGACGACACAGAGGTAGGTACAGCAGTGGCCTACTGTGCCGTACTGCTATATATATATTATATACTGGTGGTCAGCAAACTGTGCAAAACTGAAATGCACCACAGGTATGGATGGATAGTATACTTGACGACACAGAGGTAGGTACAGCAGTGGCCTACTGTACTGTACTGCTATATATATTATATACTGGTGGTCAGCAAACTGTGCAAAACTGAAGTGCACCACAGGTATGGATGGATAGTATACTTGACGACACAGAGGTAGGTACAGCAGAGGCCTACTGTACCGTACTGCTATATATTATATACTGGTGATCAGCAAACTGTGCAAAACTGAAATGCACCACAGGTATGGATGGATAGTGTACTTGACGACACAGAGGTAGGTACAACAGTGGCCTTCCGTACCGTACTGCTATATATACTGGTGGTCACTGTCAGCAAACTGCAAAACTAAAATGCACCACAGGTATAGAATCTATATGGATAGTATACTTGACGACACAGAGGTAGGTACAGCAGTGGCCTTCCGTACCGTACTGCTATATATACTGGTGGTCACTGTGTCAGCAAACTGCACAACTGAAATGCACCACAGGTATAGAATCTAGATGAATAGTTTTCCTTTACGACACAGAGGTAGGTACAGCAGTGGCCTTCCATACCGTACTGCTATATATACTGGTGGTCACTGTCAGCAAACTGCAAAACTAAAATGCACCACAGGCATAGAATGTAGATGTAGAGTATACTTGACGACACAGAGGTAGGTACAGCAGTGGCCTTCCGTACCGTACTGCTATATATACTGGTGGTCACTGTCAGCAAACTGCAAAACTAAAATGCACCACAGGTATAGAATGTAGATGGATAGTATACTTGACGACACAGAGGTAGGTACAGCAGTGGCCTTCCGTACCGTACTGCTATATATACTGGTAGTCACTGTGTCAGCAAACTGCACAACTGAAATGCACCACAGGTATAGAATTTAGATGGATAGTATACTTGACGACACAGAGGTAGGTACAGCAGTGGCCTTCCGTACCGTACTGCTATATATACTGGTGGTCACTGTCAGCAAACTGCAAAACTAAAATGCACCACAGGTATAGAATGTAGATGGATAGTATACTTGACGACACAGAGGTAGGTACAGCAGTGGCCTTCCGTACCGTACTGCTATATATACTGGTGGTCACTGTGTCAGCAAACTGCACAACTGAAATGCACCACAGGAATAGAATCTAGATGGATAGTATACTTGACGACACAGAGGTAGGTACAGCAGTGGCCTACTGTACTGTAATGCTATATATTATATACTGGTGGTCAGCAAACTGTGCAAAACGGAAATGCACCACAGGTATGGATGGATAGTATACTTGACGACACAGAGGTAGGTACAGCAGTGGCCTACTGTACCGTAATGCTATATATATATTATATACTGGTGGTCAGCAAACTGTGCAAAACTGAAATGCACCACAGGTATGGATGGATAGTATACTTGACGACACAGAGGTAGATACAGCAGTGGCCTTCTGTACCGTACTCCCATATATTATATACTGGTGGTCAGCAAAATTATGCACTGTACTACTATATACTACACAATGCAGCACAGATATGGAGTGTTTTTCAGGCAGACAACGTATACTGGTAGTCACTTGTCAGCAAAACTCTGCACTGTACTCCTCCTATATAATATTATACTGGTGGTCCCCAGTCCCCACAATAAAGCAGTGTGAGCAGTAGCATAGATATATGCAGCACACTGAGCACAGATATGGAGTTTTTTTCAGGCAGACAACGTATACTGCTGGTCACTGTCAGCAAAACTCTGCACTGTACTCCTCCTATATAATACAGCTGCTCCCCAGTCCCCACAATTAAGCAGTGTGAGCACAGATATATGCAGCACACTGAGCACAGATAAGGAGCGTTTTTTTCAGGCAGAGAACGGATAAAACTGGTGGTCACTGATCAGCAAAACTCTGCACTGTACTCCTCCTATATTAATATAAAGCTGCTCCCCAGTCCCCACAATGATATAAGCAAGCACAAATATTTGCATCAACTCAACAATGAATAAACGGAGAGGACGCCAGCCACGTCCTCTCCCTAACATTTCCAATGCACGAGTGAAAATGGCGGCGACGCGTGGCTGCTTATATAGAATCCGAATTTCGCGAGAACCCAACAGCGGGATGATGACGTTCGGGCGCGCTCGGGTTAACCGAGCCATACGGGAGAATCCGAGTATGCCTCGGACCCGTGTAAAATGGGTGAAATTCGGGGGGGTTCGGTTTCCGAGGAACCGAACCCGCTCATCACTAGTAAATTGCAGTGTAAAAATCAAGCTCTCTAACATTTCTGGGCTACTCGCAAAAGGAGCCAGTATTTACCCTGCACAGAAAAAATATAAATGTATTTTCTCCACTTGTATGGTAACATGGTATGTTCCAGACACTAAGAGCCCAATTCTAACCTAATTGTTCCTCTGCGAATTTGCAGAGATTTGCTATCACATAGTCGCCACCCAAACAGAGCGAATATCTGCCCCGTGCAAGTCTGCGTACGCCTTGTTAAAATCTCTGCAAATACGTTCGCAACTCACTCACCATTGAATGTTTTTTCCAGTATGTGCAGTCTGTGCGTAGCCCAGGACCTGCTCCTACATTGTGATAGCAACAGGCTGTTTGGGGCCAGAGCTGACGTCCCACTCCCTCCCTGAAAACATTTGGGAATGCCTGTATTTTTCGTAACACTCCCAGAAAACGGCTAGTTACCACCCTCAAACTTTCTCGTGTGTGTGAATTACGATCTGTATGCATGCACAGCCGATCGATAATCTGCCGCCTTGCGATATCGCACAACTGCAAGCAGGTCTGAATCGTGCCCTAAAGTACTTGATTTTTCTGCTTTACTTACAAACATGAATCGGGTCCTGTGACTGCAGCTTGACATATTAAGAATTTTACTCCTTAACAACGTTGTCTGCAGAATTTGTGCCTCATTTTTTTTCATTGCTGTTGCTGGCTTTGTGTCAATCACTTGAACAGATGAGGTAAGAATACCTTTTCACAGTGTCAGACTGCTTAATGAACACCACTAATTTTTCAGTAATTGTTTTCAATACATTAAAATGACATACAGCAAGTTCAGATAACATTAAGATTGATATAGAAATTTTATAACAATATGACATTACCTACATCGTTAACCCCTTCACTGAGGAGGATGAGTAGGGTTCGTCATCCTCATACACAGTACTTTATAACTGCAGATATTCGTCTTCCCCAGCAAAATGTCCCCTGGTTACCTAACCTCTCACCCAGGCGGTAATGTCCGGTGGGGTTTACTGAAGATCAAGAGACCCAGAGATGTTCAGAGTGCATATACAGTACACCAACTTTTTTTATATGTTAAGATATTGCCAGAGATGTTAAATATTTCCCTCTAACTCCCCAACCTAGCATCTAGAGAGATTAGATCAACTTTGTTTAAAAGAGTGGTGTCGCCGCTTTCAATCTTTGTACCCCCATAGGGATTACTGCTGGTGATCAATGTGACACCAGTCAAAAACTTCCAGCACTACTGAAAAGTGATGGAGTCCAGGGATAAAGGAAGGTCAGCCCTCATCCTGGCATCCATCAAATCAGCAGCACCATTTTAGAAAGAAGGGAGGCCCCTATTTCAAATAATGGTTCCCTCTAGTATATATTGTCTGGTGATCACCTATGATTACCAGACTGTTGCTCTACGGAAACATATTTTCTGTATATCTGGTAGGGTCTATGACTCGCAAAATGACACTACAAATTTGTGGACACCCATATTTGAAAAAGCGTAGGCTGCTCTTTCAAATTATGTGGTCCAATAGTAGCTTGTGTCTGATGATCACCTGTGATCACCACATAATATTTCCCTAAGCTGTGAAACATAGACATTTTCCATATATGTTCAGCACCTGGAGTTGCCACAAACGCAAATAATTACTCCTGTAAATGTGGGATAACTCACATATAAAAGAGGGGAGTCTTTCAAATTATGTGGCACCTTTAGCAGACAATATCACCCAGCTCTGCAGAAGAAAAATAGTTTCCATAGATTAGTTCAAAGCATACTGTTCTCAAACTCATACATACTGTACAGTATTGGCCCACAAATACATGGGGAAGTCTGTCTTTAAATAGCGGTCTCCTCAAACAAGGTGCCCCCATAGCTGACACAGTACACAAAAAAAATAAAAAATACACAGAGGGAATCTAAAACCCTTATTTCCCCATATTATGCCAAATAACAAAATAATCCTTCATTCAATGCAGTAAGTTGTCTTTTTAAAAAACAAATATGGTAGACATTGGTAGGCTCCAATATTCTTACTAGTAACACATGCAGGGGGGGGGGGGGTTCAGAGTACCTGGAAAACTTTCCCCCCCGATGAGCCAAATGTTTTATTATTGAAATGGAGACAGCATTGTCTCCGACTCAGTAAAAGCCATGATTGTGACTCTGGAGCTGCTTCAGCAGCAGCAGAGAGCTACAGTACATAGCTCTCTACATAGTGAAGGTCTTGGGGGGAATTTGCTGGCTGTGGAGGCTCAGCCACAGCAGCTCCCGCTCTCCTCACAGAACTCCCGCTCCCAGACCCTGGTGGCATGTATACCCCTATATATTTATGAAGTATATAAAGTGCGTATGTATCAGGCCTACTAGCACCCTGAGCGAGAAAATTTCAAACTGACCCCCCCCTCCCCCCCATGTGCGCGCCAAAGGCGCACGTGCTCCCGGAAAAGTGGGGGTGGCCTCGCAACTTCATATTATCAAACTATAAATGTATTTTCACCCCCCCTCTTCACACTCAATTAACAGCCTTACACATAACAGCCACATAATTTCTCCTGTATAGTGTCCAATACACATAATGTCTCCAGTATAGTGCTAGATACACATAATGTCACAGTCTCCAGCATAGTGCAAGATACACATAATGTTTCCAGTATAGTGCCAGATACACATAATGTCTCCAGTATAGTGCCAGATACACATACAGTGTAATGATCCCAATAGTGCAGTGCCAGATAGACATGATATGCCCCCCAGCAGTTCCAGATACACATGATATGCCCCCAAGCAGTGCCAGATACATAAGATATGCCCCCAGCAGTGCCCGATACACATGATATGCCCCCCAGCAGTGCCAGATACACATGATATGCCCCCCAGCAGTTCCAGATACACATGATATGCCCCCAGCAATGCCAGGTACACATGATATGCCCCACAGCAGGGCCAGATACAAATGATATGCCCCCAAGCAGTGCCAGCTACACATGATATGCCCCTCAGCAGTGCCAGGTACACATGATATGCTTTCCATAAGTGCCAGATGCACATGATATGCCCCCCAGCAGTGCCAGATACACATGATATGCCTCCCAGCAGTGCCAGATAGACATGATATGTCCCCCAGCAGTGCCAGATAGACATGTCACCACAGTGCCAGATACATATATGCCTCACAGTGCCAGATACATATAAGCCCCCAGTGCCAGATACACATGTCCCCACAGTGCCAGATACATATATGCCCCACAGTGATAGATACCGTACATATATGCCCCCAGTGCCAGATACACATACCTGCACAGTGCCAGTTACATATATGCCCCCAGTGCCAGATACACATATCCCCACAGTGCCAGATATGCCCCCAGTGCCAGATACACATGTCCCCACACAGTACCAGATATGCCCCCAGTGCCAGATACACATGTCCCCACAGTTTGAGATATGCCCCCAGTGCCAGATACACATGTCCCCACAGTCCAAGATATGCCCCCAGTGTCAGATACAAATGTCCCCACAGTGCCAGCTATGTCCCCAGTGCCAGATACACATGTCCCCACACAGTACCAGATATGCCTCCAGTGCCAGAAACACATGTCCCCACAGCGCCAACTATGTCCCAAGTGCCAGATACACATGTACCCACACAGTGCCAGATACAGTATGCTCCCAGTGCCAGATACACATGACCCACACACACACAGTGCCAGATATGCCCTCAGTGCCAGATACACATGTCCCCAAGTCACGTGTGTTGTTTGGCTTTGCAGCATCGTTTCAGCATCCATCCCGTCCCGCGCCCCACCTCCTCAGTCATATCAGTGGTTGTGCTGCCTGTGCTGATGCTATCAGGAGGAGACATTGCTGTGGGCCGTGGACGGACTAAAGCTAAACTACTCGGTGCGCGCTGTTCATCGCCAGCGTCTGACGTCAGCGCCGGTGCCACACATCGTGCAGAGTAGTTTAGCAATGTCCCACCCACAGCACTCCCCCACACACAGTCAGCCACTGCTAGGACTCAGAGGCGGTTCCAGGGACGCGCCAGGTTGCACATACGTTGCTGCAGCCTACAGGACCAGGCTCCAATATGGCGGCGCCAGCATGCGGCACCCATAAATGGTGGCACCCTGCGTGGCCGCTCTATTGGAACATGTCTGGAGCAAAGCCTGGTATGTATGTGTCTGTTTTTTCTTTCTTTTTTTTGTAATTGAGGAAGTATAACTTTTGGTATGCACTGACATGCAATGACAAGGACATACTGGTGATCAGGGTCGGACTGGCCCACGGGGGTACCAGGGAAACCACCGGTAGGCCCCACTGCCTGAGGGCCCACTCCTTCCTCTAGGGATCAGGTTCCAGACTGTGCACTTGTATTATACATGGTAGATATGTTGCATTACACTGCACTAAACTATTGTGTATATTAAGCCTCTGTGGAGACTTGCCACACCCCCTTTTTAGGCTGGCCACACCCCTAAGTATGGGCCCCTATCACTGCATTCCCCCGGTGAGCCCTTCATGCCCCAATCCGACACTGCTGGTGATACATATACACACACTCTTAGACATTGCTAAGACTCTTTATCCACTCACTGGTCATCTCCAGACTGGACTACTGTAATCTGCTCCTGACTGGCATTCCTGACAAATACCTCTCTATCTCCACTCCAATCTATCCTCAATGCTGCTGCCCGGCTCATCTTCCTCACCAAACGCACTACGTCCACCTCTCCTCTCTTACTAGACCTTCACTGGCTCCCCTTCCCTTTCAGAATCCATTTCAAGCTTCTCACACTCGCTTACAAAGCCCTCACCCACTCCTCTCCCATCTACATCTCTGACCTTATCTCCCTTTACACCCCCACCCGTCCACTTCGCTCTGCTAATGCACGCCGACTCTCCTGCCTACGGATTACTTCCTCCCACTCCTACCTCCAAGATTTCTCATGTGCTGCACCACTTCTTTGGAATTCCCTACCTCTCCCCCTCAGACTCTCCACCTCTCTATAAAATTTCAAATGAGCTCTCAAGACCCACTTCTTCACCAAACCTAGCCACAGCCAAATCTCATCCTAACCCTCTGTTCTACGCTCTCTATGTACCCCAACTGTGTCACCCCTGTCTGTCTACCCCTCCCCTTTAGAATGTAAGCTCTCACGAGCAGGGCCCTCTTCCCTCATGTGCTTATCCTTTCTTACTTTAATAATCTTCAACTGCACCAATTCCATCAGTCTTCTGCCACCTGATATTTATTCCAGTGTCATCTGCTGATGTAACTATGTTTATTTACCCTGTACTTGTCCTATACTGTCATCAACTGTAAGTTGCTGTTTTCCTGTTTGATTATTTGTTTATGTACTCTGTAATTGGGCGCTGCGGAACCCTTGTGGCGCCATATAAATAAAGGATAATAATAATAATAATAATAATAATAACACACACACACACATATATATATATATATATATATATATGTAAAAAAAAAAAAAAATATATATATATATATATATATATATACATATTTTATGTGTGTGTGTTTTTACATTTCTATATATGTGTATATATGTGTAAATATATGGAATCTACATGTTTTATCAGCACATGGGATGCTGTCTGTCATTACACCAACAGCGGCATCCTCTCTGATGGAAGCCAGGCAGCGAGCCCCCTCGCTTTGGGCCCGGTGGATCACTTTGCTCGCCACATGTTATATTCCCACTCAGTTGGTGGCTTGGACCCACCAACCGAGTGGAATGCCCAGTGGCATGACGGATTCCGATGTCGGTCTCCTGAACGGCGGGATCCTGACAGCCGGCCTTTTAATGCATATGTATGTATATGTATATATATATATATATATATATATATATATATATATATATATATATATAGAGCAAGTAGAGGCGGCACCTGGATATTTCATGAGATTCTGAGGCAGGTATATATCAATGTTTTGAATGTTTATTCGTCATCAGGATGAAATACACAGTGAAATAAAACCTCCTTAAATACCTTACCCCACCACGTATAATTGCTGCATAGCGCGGGTTGCGGTATGAAGATGCACACCAAATGAGTCACCATCCTTCGCCCGTTGCCATGGTAACCTATATCACAAATTACAAACATGCAATCATGGACATGGCCACATAGAAACCTGTATACTTGCAACACCAGGAACATATTTGAAACATATTTAAAGATACATTGTATTACATCTGATATATATAAATACAGTGTCTCAGTCCACAGTAATAAAATAAACATATATAAGGCAGAGCGTACCCTCATCCGAGAGAATAGATGAAAATTACTCACATATAGCCGGTAATAAAATAAAAGTTACACTAAAGCCATAAGCACTCTCTAACTTAATAGCATATCCATAGAGCTACAAGAATAAAATAATAAAAATAAAAAATAAAAAAGACATTGCACCCAGATTTAAAGAAAGCAATCAGGTTTAGAGAAAGCAATGCAACCCTACGGTTTCATTTAACCCACGTGGTGCTAAGGTCCCAAGTTCATGGATCCATTTTGTCTCCTTATGGAGTAAGTGAAAAGATCTAGTGCCACCCCTCAACAACTGTGGTTCATGGTCAATAATGATGTAGCGCATTACCGCTATTAGTGCTTAAAGTGGTCCTTGAGTGGTGGTGAAACTCCCCCCCTCCCCCTGGTGCCCATGGAATAAATAGGGGCGTGGTCTCAAAATGTAAGGGGCGTGGTCACACAATAGTAATAATGCCCACAGTAGTAGAACCCCCTAATTCACATAATGCCCACAGTAGTAGCACCCCGTAATACACAATGCCCACAGCAGTAGCACCCCTTTTACAATGACCACAGTATAGTAGTGCTCCTTATGAAATGTCCACTGTATTGGTAGTGCCCCTTATATAGAGCCCATAGTAATGGTGCCCCTATGCAATGCCCCCAGTAGTAGTGCCCCTTATGTCCCCAGGAGTGATGCCCCTTATGAAGTGCCCCCTTTACAATGCCCTCATTAGTAGTTGCCCCCATTAGTTATGCCCTTAATGGTAATGCCCCTGTGTAGTATTACCCCCAGTAGTAATGTTGCCTGTAGTAATGCCCCAGTTGTTTAGCCCCCAGTAGTAATGCCCCTGCAGTTATAACCCCAATAGTTTACCCCCACTTTTGTTTAGCCTCCCAGTGGTAATGTCCCCAGTAGTTTAGCCCCAGTAGTTTAGTTCTCATGTAGTTTGCCCCATGTAGTTTAACCCCAGTGGTAATGCCCCCTGCAGTTTAGCCCCTGCAGTTATGCCCCCAGTAGTAATGCCCCCAGTAGTTTAGCCCCATGTAGTTTGCCCCAAGTAGGAATGCCCCCAGTAGTTTATCCCCTATAGTTATGCCCCCTGTAGTTTGCCCCCTTGTAGTTTAGCCCTCCTGTAGTTATGACCCCAGTAGTAATGTGCCCCTGTAGTTATGCCCCCAGTAGTAATCTGCCCCTGTAGTTTGCCCCCAGTAGTTAGCCCCATGTAGCTTGCCCCCAGTAGTTTACCCCATGTAGCTTGCCCCAAGTAGTAATTCCCCCAGTAGTAATGCCCTCTGTAGTTTGTCTCCTTGTAGTTTAGCCCCCCTGTAGTAATGCCCCTTGTAGTTTAGCCCCCTGTAGTTTAGCCCCCCTGTAGTTTAGCCCCCAAATAGTAATGCCCCCAGTAGTTTGCCCCCATGTAGTTTAGCTCCCCTGTACTTTAGTCCACAAATAGAAATGCCCCCAGTAGTAATGCGCCCCTGTAGTTTGCCCCCAGTTGTTTACCCCTTGTAGCTTGCCCCCAGTAGACGTGCCTTAAAAAGAAAATCACCGTACTTACCAAGTCCTGCTAAAGCGCCCGACCGCTGTGATCTCCTGGCATCCGGCTCCCTGTACTATGAGAAAGATGTCATGACATCTCAGGGACACGTTAAAAGATATATAATGAACTTCATCATGCATGTTACACTATGATTGATGGTATATTTCTTACCACTATGCAGATGATTGAAAGATTTGCCTGTAGTTAAGGATCGACATGTCACACAATGGTAACAACCTTTTTGTAAAGACAAAAAATTCTGCTCACTTTGGCCAGATTGTAAGCCAGTGATGTCGGTGCGCATCACCCAATCACGAATGTTCTTACCTTTTGAGAAGCGGGGCATGAAATAGTGCATCCAGATAAGTGGAGATCCGCTGGAACAACCCATTACGAGAAGCAGTAATGGGTTGTTCCAGCGGATCTCCACTTATCTGGATGCACTATTACAACTGTGCATTGTCGATCATCCCCGTTATTTGCTTGATACCACTAGTTTTTTGAATAAGTTAGAGGAATTGGGTTCACTTCCAGCTGATAGTCTCTTATGTAGTATTGATATTACAAGTTTGTATTGGGTTTAGTAGCAGTGAGGAGGCTTATTTCATCTCATCCAGCATATTCAGGCCCTGACATTGACCTTTTCATAGATTTGTTAGAAATGGTTCTGACTTGCAATTATTTTTTGTTCAACGGTAGATTTTATCTGCAAATTGCCGAATGTGCAATGGGGTCCCCTGTGGCCCCCTCGTATGCGCATTCATTTATGTTTATGGTTGAACAGGAAATATTTTTTTACAACACGGAGTTCGCTGACAGCATCATAATGTATGGGAGGTATATAGATGACCTTTTTGTAGTTTGGTCGGGTACTGAACAAAGATTCAGGACTTTGCTGGAGACACATAATACAACTATCCACCCGGTTAAATTCACGTGCATTATAGATGCTGTCCAAGTGAATTATTTGGATGTTCAGGTGTCACTGCATGTTGGTGTGATTTCGACTGAATTGTTTAGCAAACCCACTGAGTGACTTTATTACATGCACGCAGTTTCCATCCTAAGGCAATGAAGTTTGGGTTACCTTACCCACAGTTTATCCGTGCAGTACGGATATGTAAGGACAAAGCGGTTGAACATATTGATGTTATGATCAAAAATCTGTTGAGTAGGGGGTATGATTTAGAGCAGTTACAAAAGGCTAAGAATTACAATGCTCTAGATCTAGCCTTTTATCCAAAACACAGAGAAGGAAAAGAGTAAAGTGCTTGAACGGGTAAACCATTACAATAACAGGAGCGGAGAAATTACTAAGACTGTAAAACACTTATGGCCGATTGTGAGTAGTGATGTTGATTTAAATTTAAAAGATACTGATATCATGCCCTGCTTCTCAAGAGGTAAAAACATTTGTGATTACGTGATGCGCACCGACATTACTGGCATACAATCTGGCTAAAGTGAGCAGAATTTTTTGTCTTTACAAAAAGGTTGTTACTGTTGTCTTAATTGTGTGACATGTCAATCCTTAACTACAGGCAAATGTTTCAATCATCTGCATAGTGGTAAAAAATATACCATCAATCATAGGGTTACATGCACGACGAAGTCCATTATATATCTTTTAACGTGTCCCTGTGGGTTAAGCTACGTAGGAAAAAGTGATAGGACCCTTAGAGAATGCATTGCTAATCATAAATCAGCTATTCGGGCTGCACTAACATCTGGAGACAGTGATCAACCAGTGGCGGGTCATTTTAGGAGAGCTGGACATAGTATAACGGTAATGCGCTACATCATTATTGACCATGAACCACAGTTGTTGAGGGGTGGCAATAGATCTTTGATTTGTGAAATGAAACCGTAGGGTTGCGTTGCTTTCTCTAAACCTGATTGCTTTCTTTAAATCTGGGTGCAATGTCTATTTTAGTTTTTATTTTTGATCTTTTCTTCTTGTACCTCTATGGATATGCTATTAAGTTACTGAGTGCTTATGGCTTTAGTGTAACCTTTATTTTATTACCGGCTATATGTGAGTAATTTGCATCTATTCTCTCGGATGAGGGTACGCTTTGCCCTATATATGTTTATTTTGTTACTGTGGACTGAGACACTGTATTTATAAATATCAGATGTAATACAATGTATCTGTAAATATGTTTCAAATATGTTCCTGGTGTTGCAAGTATACAGGTTTCTATGTGGCCATGTCCGTGATTGCATGTTTGTGATTTAGGTTACCATGGCAACGGGCGAAGGATGGTGATGCATTTGGTGGGCGTCTTCATACCGGAATCCGCTCTATGCAGCAATTATACATGGCGGTGTAAGGTATTTAAGGAGTTTTTTTCACTGTGTATTTTAGCCTGATGACGAATAAACATTCGAAACGTTTATATATATCTTTCACTGAATCTCATGAAATATGCGAGTGTCGCCTCTACTTGCTGTTTGTTGGACCTTTGCTGTAAAGGACCTAGGAGGGCACAGGAGAAGGCTGAATGTAATTAATGGGAAAGCTGCTTCAACTCTAATATATATATATATATATATATATATATATATATATATATATATATATATATATATAGACAGTGTATGTGTGTGTGTGTATATATATATATATATATATATATATACATATATATGATATTTAGTAACTAGTACTGCGCTTTAATCACTCTTACTATTTTTATACAATTAAGAAAGTTCACCATACCAGTTGCTCTTTTATTTATCTTGAGTACAGCAGCTGCCCAAAGATTGTTTCTCTGCTTGAACGGACCTAATGAATAGATATAAAGAAGTAGTTTCTCTGGGGGCGCCTAATCATATGACTTTCTATGGGTTAATTAGCTTCACAATCAAATGGATCTTAAATATAAATTTTGATCTTATATTTAATCCAGATACCACAATATACACTGCTCAAAAAAATTAAAGGGAACACTTAAACAACACATCCTAGATCTGAATGAATGAAATATTCTTATTAAATACTTTGTTCTTTACATAGTTGAATGTGCTGACAACAAAATCACACAAAAATTATCAATGGAAATCAAATTTATTAACACATGGAGGTCTGGATTTGGAGTCACACTCAAAATTAAAGTGGAAAAACACACTACAGGCTGATCCAGCTTTGATGTAATGTCCTTAAAACAAGTCAAAATGAGGCTCAGTAGTGTGTGTGGCCTCCACGTGCCTGTATGACGTCCCTACAACCCACACAAGTGGCTCAGGTAGTGCAGCTCATCCAGGATGGCACATCAATGCGAGCTGTGGCAAGTAGGTTTGCTGTGTCTGTCAGCGTAGTGTCCAGAGCATGGAGGCGCTACCAGGAGACAGGCCAGTACATCAGGAGACGTGGAGGAGGCCGTAGGAAGGCAACAACCCAGCAGCAGGACCGCTACCTCTGCCTTTGTGCAAGGAGGAACAGGAGGAGCACTGCCAGAGCCCTGCAAAATGACCTCCAGCAAGCCACAAATATGCATGTGTCTACTCAAACGATCAGAAACAGACTCCATGAGGGTGCTATGAGGGCCCGACGTCCACAGATGGGGGTTGTGCTTACAGCCCAACACCGTGCAGGACGTTTGGCATTTGCCAGAGAACACCAAGATTGGCAAATACGCCACTGGCGCCCTGTGCTCTTCACAGATGAAAACAGGTTCTCACTGAGCACATGATAGACGTGACAGAGTCTGGAGACGCCAAGGAGAACATTCTGCTGCCTGCAACATCCTCCAGCATGACCGGTTTGGCAGTGGGTCAGTAATGGTGTGGGGTGGATTTCTTTGGGGAGCCGCACAGCCCTCCATGTGCTCGCCAGAGGTAGACTGACTGCCATTAGGTACCGAGATGAGATCCTCAGACCCCTTGTGAGACCATATGCTGGTGCAGTTGGCCCTGGGTTCCTCCTAATGCAAGACAATGCTATACCTCATGTGGCTGGAGTGTGTCAGCAGTTCCTGCAAGACGAAGGCATTGATGCTATGGACTAGCCCGCCCGTTCCCCAGACCTGAATCCAATTGAGCATATCTGGGACATCATGTCTTGCTCCATACACCAATGCCACGTTGCACCACAGACTGTCCAGGAGTTGGCGGATGCTTAGTCCAGGTCTGGGAGGAGATCCCACAGGAGACCATCCGCTACCTCATCAGGAGCATGCCCAGGCATTGTAGGGAGGTCATACAGGCACGTGAAGGCCACACACACTTCTGAACCTCATTTTGACTTGTTTTAAGGACATTACATCAAAGTTGGATCAGCCTGTAGTGTGTTTTTCCACTTTAATTTTGAGTGTGACTCCAAATACAGACCTCCATGGGTTTATAAATTTGATTTCCATTGATCATTTTTGTGTGATTTTTTTGTCAGCACATTCAACTATGTAAAGAACAAAGTATTTAATAAGATTATTTAATTCATTCAGATCTAGGATGTGTTATTTTAGTGTTCCCTTTATTTTTTTGAGCAGTGTATAATTTGTTGAGTACAACCAATGGTTAATATTTACAAAATATAAACTTATTTATTAAAAAACATGTAAAAATACATTATTCTGTATAAAATTACTCAATAAACAGCATATATTAAAAATCAATTGTTTCCTTTTATTTCAGGATCTGAATAGTCAATCCATACAACACCCAATGTGTTTCATCATTCAAGGCTTCATCAGGGGTATAACAAAACCACTAAAACATAAAACATAAAAAAGGTTGTCTCAATATCCATACATCATGGTAGAAATTCAAAACAGGTAACGTATTTCTACATAGTGTACATAAAAAACAAATCAAATCTAATTCAGAAGAAAAGATGTACAGTTGATTGATGCATTAGATTATTAATCCAATTAGAGATAGATTCTATCCATAATATACATTTTTTAGGGTATAGTTACATAATAAATTTCCTAAAGGTCAGATAATGTTTGGAACATATCAGCGGAAAAATGTATATTTATATTTTGCAATAGTATGAGCAAAAAGGACAAAAAAGGGACAAAAAAGGACAAAAAACAAAGAAAGTGGAGAAGTAGCAAAATAAATGACCACAGAAATACCAAAGTGGGGATACCATCTATTATAGGAGCATTATGGTACCTCATAAACTCTTTAATGTAGGATCCAATAGTAAATACCATGGACTCAACAGTACATTTAGACACATTCTTAGTATTAGTCACTCGTGAGACCTAAAGATATTTTTACTTACTTGATGTTCTTAAGTTTTTTGGGATGCTATGTGGTTCTTTCCATATGATTATCCCTTTGGGTTGTAGTTAGGAGTTGTGACCTTAATCAGGCTTGGACTGGCCCACAGGGCTACAGGGGAAACCACTGGTGGGCCCTATTGCTTGGGGGCCCTCCTCCTGCTCTAAGGATCATGCTCCAGACTGTGCACTGTTATTATACATATGTTACCTTATACTGGACTATAGTGAATTTTCTAGAGTGCGTTGCTGCTAAGTAATATGGTACATTATCATGCATGGAGCAGCTGAATTTACTGTATATATTTATGAAAGGGCCCAGGCGTTGCACTCTCTAATCGTTGGTCAAACCAATGAGGTGGCAGGCCACACCCCCTCTGCAGACTGGCCACACCTCTAAACATGGGCCCCTACCACTGCATTCCCCCTGTGGGCCCTACATGCCCCAGTCCGACACTGACCTTAATAATACATTATTAACAGGATTACAACCAGATTGAAGATAAGTAATAATTCCACTATTTATTTTTTATGTTTGCTATTACAGATTACAGTCACACATTTTTGGTTCCCCTACTGAGATAGTGACACATATACATATATATTATTTTCTATATCTATATAATATATCTATATATACATATAATATATAATATATATGTCATTATCTCAGTAGGGAACCCAAAAATGTGGGATTTTGAATTTTGGATAAGGGATACTCAACCTGTATTACATTTCTTTTATCGAGTTAGTGATTCAAATAATAATAATAATATAATATTGTATCCCTAAGGTCTCATCTGTGGGGCCACCTAGTGTTATAAAAGTATAGTACCTGTTCCCACTCAAAATTACATGACTTTACCCGGGCTTCACCCACTCTGTGGAATGCACTCCCATGCACAATAAGACTCTCCTCTAGTCTCCAAACCTTTAAATGTTCCCTGAAAACTCATCTCTCCAGACAAGCCTACCAAATTTCAGACCCACACACATAACCTGCAATGCTTCCCTATCCAGTTACATCCCCTCTGTACAGTCAACATAACCTCACATTTTGTCTTCCAACATTGCTGGGTGATGCTATCATACAACCCATTAAGAACCTAGCAATCTGGGGAACCATTATGTAACAGGTAGCATCTATCCTTGTGTATCAATGCCTATTTCCCTACAGATTGTAAGCTTGCGAGCAGGGCCTTCCTACCTCTGTCTGTCTTTCTGTCTTTGCCCAGTGTTGTTCTATAACTGTTGTTCTAATTGTAAAGTGCAACGGAATATGCTGTGCTATATAGGAAACTGCTAATAAATAAATAAAATAAATAGTAGATCAGTTAGCATGATTGCTATATGCAATCAAACCTTACTGTATCTATAGATTATAATTAGTATTATATCTACTTACTGTAATTGAATTGGTCAGCCCGCATAGAATGATGTCACAATGGACCCTGTGACTGACTAAAATTCCTATTCGTCAGAAACCCATTAAACCTGTAAGGAGTCAATTTTCCCATTATAATTCTATTTATCCAATATTCATAGTGTATTAATACAATTTATAGAAAATTACCTTTCCCAAATGTTCAACTAGGAATCCCGGCTTTTGTAGACAAAGTTTTAGATTCCCAAATAGGGGTCCTTTTAGGATTTATAGATAACAAATAGTCAGTTCCCACCTTTGAGAGGAAATAAAAAGAGTGGTATAAATAGAGGGGATTGGAGACTTCCAACCTCATTGGCTGTTGGACAGCTAGACAAGAAGAATCACTATTAAGGAACACACAGGAGAGGTATTTTCCACAAGGCTATGTTGATATTATGATAAGATTGGGAAAATAATCTCAAAGGTGGGAATTGACTATTTGTTATCTATAGATCTTAAAAGGACCCCAATTTGGGACTCTAAAACTTTGTCTACAAAAGCCGGGATTCCTAGTTGAACATATAGGAAAGGTAATATTCTATAAATTGTATTAACACACGATGAATATTGGATAAATAGAATTATAATGGGGAAATTTGACTCCTTACAGGTTTAATGGGCTTCTGACGAATGGGAATATTAGTCAGTCACAGGGTCCATTCTGACATCATTCTATACACGCTGACCAACTCAATTACAGTAAGTAGATATAATACTAATGATAATCTATAGATAAGGTTTGATTGCATATAGCAATCATGCTAATTGATCTACTATACTTTTATAACACTAGGTGGCCCCACAGATGAGACCTTAGGGATACAATATTATATTATTACTATTATTATTATTATTATTATTATTATTATTATTATTATTATTATTATTATTATTTGAATCACTAACTCGATAAAAGAAATGTAATAATAGCAAACATAAAAAATAAATAGTGGAATTATTATTAATCTTCAATCTGGTTGTAATCCTGTTAATAAAGTATTATTTAGGTCACAACTCCTAACTACAACCCAAAGGTATAATCATATGGAAAGAACCACATACTGTAGCATCCCAAAAAAACTAATGAACATCGAGTAAGTAAAAATATCTTTAGGTCTCACGAGTGACTAATACGAGTGACTAATACTAAGAATGTGTCTGAATGTACTGTTGAGTCCATGGTATTTACTATTGGATCCTACATAAAAGATTTTGTTATGAGGTACCATAATGCTCATATAAGAGATGGTATCCCCACCAGAGGCGTAACTTGGGTAGGGCGAGCAGGGCACGTGCCCTGGGCGCCGTGACTGGCACAGCTAAGGGGGGCGCCCGCACCGTCGTCCAGGGCATTGCTGCCGCCCACGCACCCACAGCCGCCACCGCCTGACCGCCCGCAGCCGTTGCCCGCAGCTGCCGCCACTGCCAGCGCACCTGTACGCCGCCGAGCAAGAACCGCTGTGGTGCTCGGCGGCGTTATTGCTGCTGCCGGGAGCGTGACCGCGATGCCAGCGTCACGCTCCCTTAACTTCCACCTGCCGCTAAGTGCTGAGGAGGGACAGCCTGCTGTTGCGGGGACGGGGCGACGAGCCTGCTGTTGCCGGCGGCACCCACAGTCACAGACGATGGCGGAGGAGAGGCCACTGCCGGGTGTGAGGAGGACAGCGATGAGGCGGAGGAGGCAGAAGACGCTGCAGAGGTCCCGGTGCGGCCGGTGATGGAGGCCCCTGGGGAGTCGGAGGAGGATGAAGGGGAAGAGGCCGAACTTCTGCCTGCCGCTGGGAGGTGAGGAGGGAGAAGGGGGGGTGTAACACTAGACAGCGACACACAAAGAGACTACCCCCCCTTTCCCCCATTCTATGCCTCTTTGTTTATAGTATACCCCCCCCCCCCCTTTCCCCTATGCCTGATACCCCTTTCACATCGCACTAAAAACCCGGTATCGACACAGCATATTGCACGGGTCCGTGTGCGATGTGAAAGGTCCTTTGGTGAATTAGCGGGTCGTCTGACCCGGTAATTCAACCCGGTAAAAAAGAAGGGTTATTACCGGGTTGATTACCGGGTCAGGCGCAGTGTGAATGGGAGCCGTTCCGATGCGACACGGCTCCCATTCACAGTATAGGCAGAGGCGGCGCAGGGGATGAGCTCATCTCCCGGCGCCGCCTCCACCCCCGCCCCTGCTGCTGCTCCGCCCTCCGCTGCTATGGCAACCGACCCGGTATATTGCCGGATCGGAAAGCCAGCAACGGAGCACAAATGCCGGATCCCACCCGGTAAGTACACGTTTCTCTTACACTGTAGGATCCGGCATTTGCGATGTGAAAGCAGCATAAGAGAGGCATAGGATAGGGGTAGAGGGGTATACTATAATACTATAAACAAAGAGAGGCATGGAATAGGGGGAGAGGGGGGATTTACTATACACAAAGAGGTATAGAATAGGGGGGGTATACTATACACGAAGAGAGGCATATAATGGGGGGAGGTACACAGAAAGAGACACATAGAATAGGGGGGGAGGTATACACAGAGCAGAGGCAAGTCGCCCCCGCTACTATTGTTGTAGTAAAACTGTATTTATATCCGAGTGCCGCCACAATTGTGAGTGTGTGTGTATGTGTATGTGTATATATATATATATATATATATATATATATGTGTGTGAATTTTGGCTCATTCAGTGTGCTTTAATGTGAATTTCGGGTCATCCCGTGTGCTATAATGTGAATTTCGGCTCATCCTGTGTGCTACAATATGAATTGCGGCTCATCCTGTGTGCTTTAATGTGAATTTCGGGTCATCCTGTGTGCTTTAATGTTAATTTTCGGGTCATCCTGTGTGCTATAATGTGAATTTCGGCTCATCCTGTGTGCTATCATGTTAATTTCGGCTCATTCAGTGTGCTATAATGTGAATTTCGGGTCATCCTGTGTGCTATAATATGAATTTCGGCTCATCCTGTGTGCTATAATATGAATTTCGGCTCATTCAGTGTGCTTTAATGTTAATTTTCGGGTTATCCTGTGTGCTATCATGTGAATTTCGGCTCATCCTGTGTGCTATCATGTTAATTTTGGCTCATTCAGTGTGCTTTAATGTGAATTTCGGGTCATCCTGTGTGCTATAATGTGAATTTCGGGTCATCCTGTGTTCTATAATGTGAATTTCGGCTCATTCAGTGTGCTTTAATGTGAATTTCAGGTCATCCTGTGTGCTAAAATGTGAAAGGTCTAGTATTAAATAGTATAAGAATAGTATAAGGTCTAGTACTAGTATAACCTGTACTAGATAGTATAAGGGGTCCTACTACACTGAAGAACACCCCCCCTTTTGAGTGACCACGCCCCCTTTTCCGGAGCGAGCGCCCCGAAGGCGCGCGCATAATTACACCCTTCACTTTTCCATACCCTTACTTCGAAACTTCCACTTCAACCACTGCACCTACAGCTATACATACACATCCAGACATCTTTATACACAGTGACACCTATTTGTGTAGGAGATGATGATGGTAAGGTTCATGTGGAATTATAAAGAATGTTCCCAGTATGACATGAAACAGCTGGCGTGTCATGTTGGCACATCCTAGTTTCAGTGTTCATGCCCCCCTCATGGCCATTTTTTTCAGAGTGTGCCAGTGGCGTGCGCACATATTTTCCTTTTGTATTTTTTTTTTTTGTATTTTTTTTTTTGGGGGGGGCGCCATTATTGATCTTGCCCTGGGCTCCAAAAACCCTAGTTACGCCTCTGATCCCCACTTTAGTATTTCTGTGGTCATTTCTTTTGCTACTTTTCCATTTTCTTCGTTTTTTGTCCTTTTTTGTCCTTTTTTGCTCATACTATTGCAAAATATAAATATACATTTTCCACTGATATGTTCCAAACATTATCTGACCTTTAGGAAATTTATTCTGTAACTATACCCTAAAAAATGTATATTATGGATAGAATATATCTCTAATTGGAATAATAATCTAATGTACAGTATCAATCAATTGTACATCTTGTCCTCTGAATTAGATGATTTGCTTTTTATGTAAACTAAGTAGAAATACATTCCCTGTTTTAATTTTCTACCATGATGTATGGATATTGAGACAACCTTTTTTATGTTTTATGTTTTAGTGGTTTTGTTATACCCCTGATGAAGTCTTGAATGACAAAACGCTTTGGGTGTTGTATGGATTGACTATTCAGATCCAGAAATAAAAGGAAACAATTGATTTTTAATATATACTGTTTATTGAGTAATTTTATACAGAATAATGTATTTTTGCATTTTTTTTAATAATTATGTTTATATTTTGTAAATATTAACCATTGGTTGTACTCAACAAATTACATATTGTGGTATCTGGATTAAATATAAGATCAAAATTTATTTTTAAGATCCATTTGATTGTGAAGGGAATTAACCCATAGAAAGTCATATGATTAGGCGGCCCCAGAGAAACTACTTCTTTTTATATATATCTATATATATATACAATGCTCAAAAAAATAAAGGGAACACTTAAACAACACAATGTAACTCCAAGTCAATCACACTTCTGTGAAATCAAACTGTCTACTTAGGAAGCAACACTGACTGATAATCAATTTCACATGCTGTTGTGCAAATGGAATAGACAACAGGTGGAAATTATAGGCAATTAGCAAGACACCCCCAATAAAGGAGTTGTTCTGCAGGTGGTGACCATAGACCACTTCTCAGCTCCTATGCTTTCTGGCTGATGTTTTGGTCACTTTTGAAAGCTGGCAGTGCTTTCACTCTAGTGGTAGCATGAGACGGAGTCTATAACCCACACAAGTGTCTCAGGTAGTGCAGCTCATCCAGGATGGCACATCAATGCGAGCTGTGGCAAGAAGGTTTGCTGTGTCTGTCAGCATAGTGTCCAGAGCATGGAGGCGCTACCAGGAGACAGGCCAGTACATCAGGAGATGTGGAGGAGTCCGTAGGAGGGCAACAACACAGCAGCAGGACCGCTACCTCCGCCTTTGTGCAAGGAGGAACAGGAGGAGCACTGCCAGAGCCCTGCAAAATGACCTCCAGCAAGCCACAAATGTGCATGTGTCTACGCAAATGATCAGAAACAAACTCCATGAGGGTGGTATGAGGGCCAGACGTCCACAGGTGGGAGTTGTGCTTATAGCCCAACACCATGCAGGACGTTTGGCATTTGCCAGAGAACACCAAGATTGACAAATTTGCCACTGGCGCCCTGTGCTCTTCACAGATGAAAACAGGTTCTCACTGAGCACATGTGACAGACGTGACAGAGTCTGTAGACGCCAAGGAGAACGTTCTGCTGCCTGCAACATCCTCCAGCATGACCGGTTTGGCAGTGGGTCAGTAATAGTGTGGGGTGGCATTTCTATGGGGGGCCGCACAGCCCTCCATGTGCTCACCAGAGGTAGCCTGACTGCCATTAAGTACCGAGATGAGATCCTCAGACCCCTTGTGAGACCATATGCTGGTGCAGTTGGCCCTGGGTTCCTCCTAATGCAAGACAATGCTATACCTCATGTGGCTGGAGTGTGTCAGCAGTTCCTGCAAGACAAAGGCATTGATGCTATGGACTGGCCCGCCCGTTCCCCAGACCTGAATACAATTGAGCACATCTGGGACATCATGTCTCGCTCCATCCACCAACGCCACGTTGCACCACAGACTGCCAGGAGTTGGCGGATGCTTTAGTCCAGGTCTGGGAGGAGATCCCTCAGGAGACCATCCACCACCTCATCAGGAGCATGCACAGGCATTGTCGGGAGGACATAAAGGCACGTGGAGGCCACACACACTACTGAGCCTCATTTTAACTTGTTTTAGGACATTACATCAAAGTTGGATCAGGCTTTAGTGTTTTTTTCCACTTTAATTTTGAGTGTGACTCCAAATCCAGACCTCCATGGGTTAATAAATTTGATTTCCATTGATAATTTGTGTGTGATTTTGTTGTCAGCACATTCAACTATGTAAAGAACAAAGTATTTAATAAGAATATTTCATTCATTCAGATCTAGGATGTGTTATTTTAGTGTTCCCTTTATTCTTTTGAGCAGTGTATATATGTATATATATGTATATATATGTGTATATATATATATATATATATATATATACATACATACATACATACATACATACATACATACATACATACATACATACATACATATATACATATATACATACACACACACCCACGGACCCCACCCCGGATAACTCCTGCATTTTCCGCTGTTTTCTACACTTATGAAGCATTTCAAATCCAATACAGCAGTTTTTATTTTGACACAGAATCCTGCTTTATACTTTATAGGAATGTTAGAGTATTGGTGAAACATGAATCACATAGTGTTTCTTTGTGGTGCTTTTAGGAGAAAAAATCATTTTTGCTTTTGGTTCAATTTCTTGAAATTTCAATTAAAAAAACACTTTTTTTAGCCATATGGATTAAAAGAAATAAGAATTTGATACCTACCGGTAATTCCTTTTCTCCTAGTCCGTAGTGGATACTGGGATCTTGTACTTTAGTACCATGGGGTATAGATCGGGTCCACTGGAGCATGACACGTTAAAACTTTTAGTGTGTGTATTTGTGTGCTGGCTCCTCCCCTCTATGCCAGTCCTACCAGACTCAGTCTAGGAAAACTGTGCCCGAGGAGATGGACATAATAAGATAGAAGAACAATACAAGAGCAGTGAGGCAACAAGCCAACACACAACAATGAATGTAAGGAGGGCGCTAACCAGAACAGAGGGAAGCAATGCCAAACTAACCCGGATAGCAAGGCTATCCCAACAACATAACGGGCCCACAACGTCGGTCCAGCCAAGTACTTACACAGGAAAGCAGGAACAAAGCACTGAGGCGGGCACCCAGTATCCACTTTGAACTAGGAGAAAAGGAATTCCCGGTAGGTATCAAATTCCTTTTTTCTATTATGTCCTTGTGGATACTGGGGTCTTGTACTTTAGTACCATGGGAAAGTCTGAAAGCTCCCAAATGGGTCTCAGAGTGCTGAGACCCCTGTAAAACTGCCTGACCAAACCGAAGGTCATCCTTGGCCAAGGTATTGAACCAATAAAATTTAACAAACGTGTTCAAACCAGACCAAGTTGCAGTTCGGCACAACTGTAGGGCCAATACACCCCGGTCAGCCGCCCAGGAAGACCCCACTGACCACATCAAGTGAGCCTAAATAGACTTTGGTAAGGGTAGAGCCGCCAAAGTATAGGCCTGTTGAATGGTCAACCGGAGCCAACGACCAATAGATTGCTTGGAAGTTGGCTCACCAATCTTGTAGGCATCATAAAGGACAACAGCGAGTCAGATTGCAGATGATGGGCCGTCCTTTTGACATAAATTTTCAGAGCCCTGACCACATCCAGGGACTCTTGACCAACGGAAGCATCAGACAACACTGGAACCACAATAGGCTGATTCACATGAAAAGCTGACACCAATTTAGGCAAATACTGAGGATGGGTCTTACATTCCGCCCTGTCCTCATGAAAAATCAAATAAGGGCACTTACAGGATAAGGCTCCTAATTCAGAGACATGCCTGGCAGACACCAATGCCAATAACATCACCGTCTTCTAGGTGAGGGATTTCAACTCCACCCACTGTAAGGGTTCAAACCAATCTGATTGGTGAAAGGACAGAACCACATTGAGGTCACATTGAGCCATGGGAGTTACAAAGGGCGGTTGCATATGAAGAACTTCCTTTAGGAAAGTCTACTTCCGGTAACATTGCAAGCTGTTTCTGGAAGAAAATAGAAAGGGCCGAAATCTGGACTTTGATGGAGCCTAAACATAGGCCCATATCCACTCCCGCTTGCAGGAAAAGTAGAAAATGACCAATTTTACATTCCACAGGAGAGACCTTTCTACTTTCACACCAGGAAACATACTTTTTCCAGATACGATGATAATGTTTTGACGCAACCATCTTCCTGGCCTGGATCATCTTCCTGGCCTGGACCCGAGAGGGAAGGCCCTTTTTTGCTAGAATCTCCTTCTCAACTTCCAAGCCATCAAAAGTAGCCACTGCAAGTCTGGATAGACAAACAGACCTTGCTGAAGAAGATCGTCTCGGAGCGGTAGAGGCATTGAATACTCCAGAGTCATGGTTAGGAGGCCCGAGTACCACGCACGCCGAGGCCAATCTGGAGCAATTAAAATTGCCTGAACACTTTCCTTTCTGAGCCTTTTTAGCACTCTGGGGATCAGCAGTAGATTAGGGAACAGGTACACAAACTGGTACATCCACGGTGATGTCAGTGCATCCACTGCTACAGCCTGTGGATCCCTCGTTCTGGAACAGTAGTGGCAAATCTTCTTGTTGAGACAAGAAGCCATAAGATCAATCTGTGGACAGCCCTACTGATGAATTAACTGTTGAAACACCTGGGGATGTAGGCCCCACTCCCTAGGATGGAGGTTGTGCCTGCTGAGGAAGTCTGCTTCCCAGTTGTCCACTCCTGGAATGAATATGGCTGAGATGGCCCTTGCATTGGCTTCCGCCCAGATGAGAATACTTGACACTTCTCGCATTGCCGCTTTGCTTCTTGTTCCACATTATCGGTTTATGTACGCCACCACCGTGGCGTTATCCGATTGAACCTGGATTGCCTGATCCTTCAGGAGATGAGAAGCCTGCAGAAGAGTATTGTAAATTGCCCTGAGTTCCAGAATGTTTATTGGCAAAGCCGATTCCTGCACTGACCATAACCCCTGGAACTGGGCCACTTGGATCACCGCTCCCCTACCATGGAGGCTGGCATCCATTGTCAGTAGAATCCATGAGTGGAGATTGAAACTTCTGCCCTCTATCATGGGAGGAATGTGAAGCCACCATAATAGAGAAATCTGGGCTTTCAGAGACAGGGACACTTCCTGATGCATATGATGGTGAGAATCCGACCATTTGTCTAGCAGATCCAGTTGAAATGGTCGGGCATGATACTTGCCATATTGGACTGCCTTATATGCAGCCACCATCATGCCCAGTAAGCGGATGTAACGATGTATGGACACCCTGCAAGGACTGAGTACCGAGTGGACCATAGCCTGTATAGTCAAGGCCTTGTCCATCGGGAGAAACACCTTTTGAGATACCGTATCCAGAATCATCTCAAGGAACTGAAGACATTGGGGTAAATTTACTAAGGTGGGAGATTTTTAGAACTGGTGATGTTGCCCATAGCAACCAATCAGATTATATCTATTATCTGCTAAAAGCAGCTAGATAAATGGTAAGTAGAATCTGATTGGTTGCCATGGGCAACATCACCAGTTCTAAAAATCTCCCACCTTGGTAAATTTACCCCATTGGGTCAGTTCCAGGTGAGATTTCTGAAAGTTTAGGATCCACCCATGATCCATAAGTAGGCAAGTAGTTAGATTGATGCTGTGCAGTAAATGCTTCCTGGACACCTTTATTAGGAGATTGTCCAAATAGGGAACTATGTTCACTCCCATCATGTGTAGTTGCAGCATCATCTCCACAATGACCTTGGTGAAGACCCTCGGAGCTGTGGATAATCCAAAGGGTAGGGCCTGAAACTGGAAATGGTCATCCAAAATGGTAACCCTGAGGTAAGCAAGGGCTTTTGCATTTAGCACATTGACATTAAAATTATCTGGGAGTGGTAGGAATCATTGCTGTAAATCGGTACTAAACCATTACTTCAGCATGCACATTATAAAATAAACAGATTAATGCAGAATACAGGTTGAACACGATGGGCATTTTGCCTCTTTTCAACCTCACTGACTATGTAACTATGTAACTATGATGAGGGGTCCACATGAGAATGTGTAGGTAAGCATCCTTGACATCCAGAGACACCAGGAACTACTCCTCCTCCAGAGCGGACACCACCACCCACAGGGATTCCATCTTAAATTTGAACACCCGCAAATACGGGTTTAGAGACCATCTGGTTTAGGAATGACAAAAAGAATGGAGTAAAAACCCTGTTGCGTAACGGAGGAGGTACAGAAACTAACACCCCTTTCAGCAAAAGTTTTTGAATAGCCTCTTGCAAGGTAACTTTTGCTGCGGGTAAAGCTGGTAAGCCCGACTTGAAAAGCCTGTGAGGAGGTAGTGTTTGAAATTCCAGCCAGTATCCTTGGGAAATGAGATCCTTCACCAAAAGATCCTGGCAGGACATGTGTGGGCCATTAATCTTACACAATTATTTAATAGCCTCGCTTATAAAATTTGCAGCATCCTGTATATGTTGCAGCAGAATAATGACCACATCCCAGAGAGTCTAAACCATCAATAACGTTATCACACCAATTAACAACCGCCCTGGAGATCCACCCGCAAACTATTATAGGGCATTGTGCTGCGCCTGCTACCGTATAAATTGCCATAAGCGTTGCCTAAATTATACGGTCAGCTGGCTCCTTCAGGGATTTAGCCCCAGAAACAGGCAGTACCAATTTCTTAGATAATATGGACACAGATGTATCAATCGACTGGGTTTTTCCCCAACTTTTCTGTCTTCAGCTGGAAGGGGAAAGGTTGATAAAAACCTCTGAGGAATTTTAAATTTTTTAACAGGGTTTAACCAAGCATCCCTGGCCAGAGAGTTTAACTCTTTAGACACCAGAAAGGTAGATGAACTCTTGGGTCTAACATTAAAGTATAACTCCTCATCTGGTTCCGCCTCCTGATCTGGTATGTGGAGGACTTCCCTTACAGCAAATATGAGAGCCTACACCCCAGGGGACAGAGACCTGTCCACGTCCATGTCATCATCATCATCCACATCTGGCTGATCAGAATCTGAATCAGACTGGAGAACCTGTGGTAGTGAGCGTTGGTATCTGCTGCTTTAGCCACACAATCAATTGAGTGTTTTAACACCTGTCTCTCTGTTTTAGCTACAGCTAATTCTGAATTTATATTTTGAATCATGCTTTTAAAGCTATCCAATCAGTCAGGTGCTTATGAACTGTGTCTCTGTGGAGATAAAGAACATTGCTCACACATAAGTGACCCTGCAGAAGACGGGGCAGAGTAACAAGCAGCACACATAACCATGTCCACAGACATCCTTCGCAACTGTAATACAGCGTAGCACACTGACCCAACACCTCCACATAGACCCTAGAGAGCCCCTGGAGTGACGCTGGGGAATGGAGACCAGCACACAGAACACAGCAGCACATTGTGTTAAAGTATGTGTATGACCTGATAAAAGTGCAGCGGCGCTACCACTGGTGTGCTCCCCCCTTCCTATGACCCCCTGATACCAGTTGTACAGCCTGTAACAGCGTGGGTCTGGGAGGACCAGCATGCATGCAGCCTGTCAGATATACAGCAGCAGGAAATAGTGCCTTCCTGCAGCTGGTCCCGCTCTGGTAAGCCCCGCCCCTTGTAATGGTGCATGGTCCCTACAGTTTATACTAGCCACATTTTACAAGAAACACAAATTGATGTATCTCAAACAGTACACACAAAGCCTTGAGACAGTGGTGGTCATTCCGAGTTGATCGCTCGCTAGCAGTTTTTAACAGCCGTGCAAATGCTATGCCGCCTCCCACTGGGAGTGTATTTTAGCTTAGCAGAAGTGCGAACGAAAGGATCGCAGATCGGCTACAAATATTTTTTGTGCAGTTTCAGAGTAACTCAAAACCTACTCAGCGCTTGCGATCACTTCAAACCATTCAGTTCCTGATTTGATGTCACAAACACGCCCTGCGTTCACCCAGCCACACCTGCAGTTTTCCTGGCATGCCTGCTTTCTTCCGAACACTCCCTGAAAATGGTCAGTTCACACCCAGAAACACCCACTTCATGTCAATCACTCTGCGGCAGCCAGTGCGACTGAAAAGCATCGCTAGACCCTGTGTGAAACTACATAATTTATTGTAATAGTACGTTGTGCGTGCGCATTGTGCCACATACGCTTACGTAGAAGTGCCATTTTTTGCCTCATCGCTGCACAGCGAACTAATGCAGCTAGCGATCAACTCGGAATGACCACCAGTGAGCACTGTGGGGCAATAGCCCAGAGCTAGTTCGTCCACGGTGGGCACCGCTGCTTCAGGACAATGACCGCCACGTGACCTGCCGCCAACTGCACCGGGGACCTGCTAACCGGGACCCTGGTGTAACACTCACCATACCTGGGCTTTGGCATCTGCTAGAGGGTGGCGGCTAGCTGCTGGCGTGGGCACACATACTAACAATGTGTGATGAGTACCTCAGGAGCTCAGTGTCCTGTCAGCTGGGATTACGAACCATTAACCCTCAGGAGGTTGGTTCGGTCCCCACTCTAAGTACCACGAAGCATGTAGTCTGTTTACCAAGCAGAGCTACCTGAAAATAATAAGCTAAATTAAATTTATAGAAAAATCTCTGGAGCTACAGAGAAGTGCACCCAGCTCCTTGGGCACATTTTTCTAAACTGAGTGTGGTAGGAAGGGCATAGAGAGGAGGAGCCAGCACACACACACTAAAAAGTTTTAAAGGGCAATGCTCCAGTGGACCCGATCTATACCCCATGGTAGCACTTCTGCTACGCTAAAATACACTCCCAGTGGGAGGCGGCATAGCGTTTGTACTAAAGTAGAAGACCCCAGTATCCACTAGGACGTAAGAGAAAAGGTTTTGTTTTAGAATAAGTACAAAGACTAATGCTATTATCTGAAAATACAATGTCTTCTGGAAAAAACAAGGTATACTTTGTGGAGGCACCCCATAAAAAATTCACTGATATTGATGTTGGAATGTGACAAGCGCTAACATCAGAAAAGGGTAAGAAGCCCTCAACAGCGCAGGGGTTAATGAGCAATTATAATTGGCAATGTCTGATTAGGCCATCAGAATAATGTGGCTTTCTACTGTTTGTACAAACTGTATAAATACTAGTTAGCAGCCCATAAAATTGATGGAACATCATAACAGTAATGTGCATGCTCGATCTTGAATTGCTCCATCGGTCGCCATCTAGTGGCTGCTGGCATGCAAAACACTTGAAATCTCCCCATAGAGGCGAGGAGCAGTGTTAGCCTTTTATTATAAGGAATTTGAATCATTTCTAGTTAATTAAAAATGTTCTTTTATGATTCAAGTACAATAGTCAGTCTTCTGAAAGAATAATAGTTCATTGCATTGCTTTCATTAATGTACATTAAATGCAAACAATTGTTACAATGCAAAAACTGATTAGTCCAAGAGCTTAAAATATCAACATAAATCAAAAGTGCATTGTCAGTCTTTATGCATACTGCAGTCACATTGCATAATCATTTTAATTATTTATTGGTACAGCTTTCCAAAACTCAAAAGCTATGTAACTTTCCGTGACAATGGGCCTGATTGCAGCAGCAAATTTGTCAGTTAATGGGTAAAGCCACTGCCACTGCGGGGGGGGGGGGGGGGGGGGGGGGGCAGATATAACATTTGCAGAGAGTTAGATTTGGGTGGGTTATATTGTTTCTGTGCAGGTAAATACTGGCTGCTTTATTTTTACACTGCACTTTAGATTTCAGTTTGAACACCCCCCACCCAAATCTAACTCTCTGCACATGTTATATCTCCCCCCCCCCAGTAGTGCACATGGTTTTGCCCATTAGCTACCAAATTTGCTGCTGGAGGAGACTGCTACCTCTGGCAACCGGAGGAGTGGTCCATCTAGCTCAGATGGGATGAATTCTAGAGAGGCGCCTAGGCAAATGGTGGTGGTAGGGGACTCTATCATTAGGAAGGCAGATTGGGCAATATGCTACCGGGACCATGATTGCCGTACGGTCTGTTGTCTCCTGGGTGCTCGGGTATGGCACATCGTGGACCGGGTAGATAGATTGTTGGGAGGGGCTTGGAAAGACCCGGCGGTCTTGGTGCATGTTGGCACCAACGACAAAGTTAGTGGTAGGTGGGATGTCCTTAAGAAAGATTATAGGGACTTAGGCCAGAAACTAAAAAAAAGGACATCTAAGGTAATTTTTTCCGAAATATTCCCAGTGCTACGCGCTAGCCCAGGGAGACAGGGAGATTAGGGAGGTTAATGTGTGGCTCAGAGACTGGTGTAGGAAAGAGGGGTTTGTGTTCTTGGAACACTGGGCGGACTTCTCAGTCAGGCGCCATCTTTTTTCTCATGACAGATTGCATTTGAATGAGGAAGGGGCTGCGGTGCTGGGGGGTAGGATGGTTAGTAGGTTGCAGGAGCTTTTAAGCTAGGAGCCTGGGGGAGGGTTTAGCTAGAAACTATGGGTCATGCAGCGAGTATAGTAGGGATGGTGGTAGTGAGAAAAAAGGGGGTGGAGAAGGGGGGAGGCAAAGTGCAGCCAGTAAGGGTATTTACATGGGTTCTAATAAGGGTGTTAAGAAAGGTATTGCTAAAGCATTAAATAATAACAATTATATGTCATCATTACAGCCTATAGAAAATGTTGTACGGGACTTAAGGGAAAAGACTTATGTCAGGGCGGTGAATTTAGATGGGAACATTGGGTTGACCAAAGAGAAAAGTAAGGTGGGCAATACTAAGTATGGTGGGGTTGGAGAGGGACAGAGAAGTACAGTCTGTATCAGTAACTCTACGGATGCACTAGTTAACCAGGATGGGAAATCTTTAGGAAAACAAACAAAATAAAGGAACCGATAAACTAAAATGTATGCTTGCAAACGCAAGAGGTCTAGCAGGTAAAATGGGGGAATTGGAATTGTTAGCATCAAAGGCTGAGTATTATAGGTATTACGGAAACATGGTGGGACGACTCTCACGACTGGGTTGCTAACTTGGATGGGTATTCTCTTTTCAGGAGGGACAGGGCTAACAAAAGAGGAGGAGGTGTATATCTTTATGTTAAACCATCACTTAAACCATACCTAAAGGAGGCTATCTATGAGGAGACTGGTGATAATGTGGAGTCACTATGGGTCGAAATCTCAAGTGGGGGAATTGATGCAAAAAAACTAGTCATAGGCACGTGCTACAAACAGCTGGATATTAGCATACATGAGGAAGAACAACTATTGCAGCAAATCAAAACGGCTGCGGGATTGGGGGACATCCTTGTGATTGGGGATTTTAATTACCCAGATGTAAACTGGAGTAACAATTCATGTGCTAAAGCGAGGGGCAGCAGGTTCTTAAATATGTTTAGGTATCACTACTTGTCTCAATTAGTCGAGGACCCAACTAGGGGTAAAACTACCCTGGACTAGTAATTACTAATAATGTGGACATTATAACAAACACTAAAGTTGGGGAGACTTTGGGTAACAGTGATCACTATATGATCACATTCGACATCAGTTTCAGGAAACATAGCTACAGGGGTTCCACCAAAACTTTTAACTTTAGGAAGGCTAATTTCAGTATGCTTAGATGTGCACTTAATGACATAGAGTGGGAGGTTCTGTTTAATAACAAGAACACTTCGGAAATGTGGGATGTTTTAAAAGGGTTGCAGGATAGCAATATTCATAACTTTATTCCCATGGGCAGTAAACGCAGGAGTATTAAACTCAAACCAATGTGGCTTAACAAGAAGGTTAAGGCAGAAATGGATAAAAAAAAAGCGGGCTTTCAAAGCATTTAAATCTAATGGAAAGGAGGAGTCTTTCAAGTATTACAAGGAGTGTAATAAGAAAAGCAAAAAAGCAATAAGAGCAGCTAAAATGGAAAATGAAAAGTAAATCGCTATAGAGAGTAAGGCCCTCATTCCGAGTTGTTCGCTCGCTAGCTGCTTTTAGCAGCATTGCACACGCTAAGCCACCGCACTCTGGGAGTGTATCTTAGCTTAGCAGATATGCGAACGAAAGATTAGCAGAATTGCGAATAGAAATTTCTTAGCAGTTTCTGAGTAGCTCGAGACTTACTCCTACACTGCGATCAGTTCAGTCAATTTCGTTCCTGGTTTGACGTCACAAACACACCCAGCGTTCGCCCAGACACTCCCCCGTTTCTTCAGACACTCCCGCGTTTTTCCCAGAAACGCCAGCGTTTTTCCGCACACTCCCATAAAATGGCAAGTTTCCGCCCAGAAACACCCACTTCCTGTCAATCACACTCCGATCACCAGAACGATGAAAAATCTTTGTTAGGCCGTGAGTAAAATACCAAACTTTTGTGCTAATTTACTTGGCGCAGGCGCACTGCGAACATTGGGCATGCGCAGTTTGCGACTAATCGCTCCGTAGCGAAAAAAAATAACGAGCGAACAACTCGGAATGACCCCCTAAAACCAATCCTAAAAAGTTTTTTAAATACATAAATGGTAAAAGGTTAAAAAAGGAGAATATAGGTCCATTAAAAGATGAATTAGGAGAATTGATAAATAATGATGAGATAAAAGCGGAAATACTGAACAAATTCTTTTCATCAGTATTCACCAGTGAAGAACTGATGGTGGGAGTAGAGGATAACAATTGTGACAGTAATGATTCATGGTTAGATACTTGTTTAAGCGAAGAAGTAGTCCGGAAGATACTAAGCAAAATTAAGATTAATAAATAACCTGATGGACTTCACCCGAGGGTTCTTATGGGTTTAGATCACAACTAGCACGACCCCTATACTTGATTTTCAATAGTTCAATTAGATCAGACATGGTACCGAAGGATTGGCGTATAGCTGAGGTAAAACCATTATTTAAAAAGGGATCCAAAAATCTTCCGGGAAACTACAGACCAGTTAGTTTAACACCTATAGTGGGGGAAATATTGGAAGGGACGGCATACAGGAGTATCTACAGTCCGCTAGGATTATTAGCGAGAACGAGCATGGGTTTGTGAGGGACAGGTCATGTCAGACTAACTTAATTAGCTTCTACGAGGAAGTGAGCAATAATCTTTGTCAAGAAAAAGCAGTTCCTCACAGGAGACTGATGATCAAATTAAAGGAGCTTGGCCTAGGAAAAACTATTTGCACATGGATAAGCAGCTGGTTGAATAGCAGGGTACAGCGAGTAGTGGTCAACGGGAAGTCCTCAACCTGGTTCCCAGTAGTCAGCGGAATACCACAAGGGTCCGTACTCGGACCACTAGTGTTCAACATATTTATCAATGACCTAGAAATAGGCCTGGAAAGCACAGTGTCAATCTTTGCAGATGATACTAAACTGTGTAAGGTAATTAATTCAGAATTGGATGTGGAGTCCTTGCAGAATGATCTATCTAAACTTGAGCACTGGGCGTCTAAATGGAAAATGAGGTTCAATACAGACAAATGCAAGGTTATGCATTTTGGGACTAAAAATAAACTTGCATCCTACATATTAAATGGGAAACGCCTAGGGGAAACAGAGTTGGAAAAAGATTTGGGGTATTCATTGATAATAGGCTTAATAACCATACACAATGTCAAAACGCAGTAAATAAGGCAAGTAAGGTGCTAGTGTGCATAAAAAGGGGAATTGAGACAAGGGACTCAGATGTAATCATGCGCATATAAGGCATTGGTACATCCGCACCTGGAATATTGTGTTCAGTTTTGGGCACCATTGTATAAAAAACACATCAGTGAACTCGAAAGTGTTCAAAGGCGAGCTACTAAATTGATTAAAGGCCTAGAAGGACTGGACTATAAGGAAAGACTTACAAGGCTGAATATGTATACACTAGAAAAGAGGCACCTAAGAGGAGATATTATTAATATCTTAAAATTAGAGCTGTGCAGAAATTTTTCGGGTTTTGTGTTTTGGTTTTGGATTTGGTTCCGCGGCCGTGTTTTGGATTCGGACGCATGTTGGCAAAACCTCACTGAAATTTTTTTGTCGGATTCGGGTGTGTTTTGGATTCAGGTGTTTTTTTTTCAAAAACCCTCAAAACCAGTTTAAATAATAGAATTTGGGGGTAATTTTGATTCTATAATATTATTAGCCTCAATAACCACAATTTCCACTCATTTCCAGTCTATTCTGAACACCTCACACCTCACAATACTTTAGTCCTAAAATTTGCACCGAGATCGCTGGATGACTAAGCAAAGCGACCCAAGAGGGCGGCACAAACACCTGGCCCATCTAGGAGTGGCACTGCAGTGTCAGACAGGATAGCACTTAAAAAAATTGGCCCCAAACAGCACATGATGCAAAAAAAACAGAAAAAGAGGTGCACTGTGGTCGCTGGACGGCTAAGCTAAGCGACATAAACACCTCAATATCACAGGAATTATTTGTTCTAATCTATGGTATTATTGGTCCAAATTACTGGAAAAAAATGACAAAATCAATGGAATTATTCATTCTAATCAATGGTATTATTGGTCCAAATCACTGGAAGAAAATGACAAAATCACTGGAATTATTCGTTCTAATCAATGGTATTATTGGTCCAAATCACTGGAAGAAAATGACAAGATCACTGGAATTATTTGTTCTTATCAATGGTATAATTGGTCCAAATCACTGGAAGGAAATGACAAAATCACTGGAATTATTCGTTCTAATCAATGGTATTATTGGTCCAAATCACTGGAAGAAAATGGAATGAATGGATACTTGCAGTGACACAGAGCTGCAAGATACATCAATGGCCTACTGTACAAAACTATATACTGTTGAGTCACCAAAATGCTGCACTGTAATACTATATACTGCTCACAGAAATGCAGCACAGATATGGAATGCATACTTGCAGTGACACAGAGCTGCTAGATACAGCAATGGCCTACTGTACACAAGTATATACTGTTGGGTCACCAAAATGCTGCACTGTAATACTATATATACTGCTCACAATAATGCTGCACAGATATGGAATGGATACTTGCAGTGACACAGAGCTGCAAAATACAGCAATGGCCTACTGTACACAACTATATACTGTTGGGTCACCAAAATGCTGCACTGTACTACTATATTTACTGCTCACAAAAATGCAGCACAGATATGGAATGGATACTTGCAGCGACACAAAGCTGCAAGATACAGCAATGGCCTACTGTACACAACTATATACTGTTGGGTCACCAAAATGCTGCACTGTAATACTATATATACTGCTCACAAAAATGCAGCACAGATATGGAATGGATACTTGCAGTGACACAGAGCTGCAAGATACAGCAATGGCCTACTGTACAAAACTATATACTGTTGGGTCACCAAAATGCTGCACTGTAATACTATATATACTGCTCACAAAAATGCTGCACATATATGAAATGGATACTTGCAGTGACACAGAGCTGCAAGATACAGCAATGGCCTACTGTACAAAACTATATACTGTCGGGTCACCAAAATGCTGCACTGTAATACTATATATACTGCTCACAAAAATGCTGCACATATATGGAATGGATACTTGCAGTGACACAGAGCTGCAAGATACAGCAATGGCCTACTGTACACAACTATATACTGTTGGGTCACCAAAATGCTGCACTGTAATACTATATACTGCTCACAAAAATGCTGCACAGATATGGAATGGATACTTGCAGTGACACAGAGCTGCAAGATACAGCAATGGCCTACTGTACTGTACTACTATAAGTATAATTAATGATATACTGGTGGTCCCTCCCCAGTCCCCACAATAAAGCACACTGAGCACAGATATTTGCAGCACACTGAGCACAGATATGGAGCGTTTTCAGGCAGAGAACGTAGATATTTTAAGCACACTGAGCACAGATATTTGCAGCACACTGAGCACAGATATTTGCAGCACACTGAGCACATATTACGGAGCTTTTCAGGGAGAGAATGCAGCCACGTCCTCTCTGTTCAATCTCCAATGCACGAGTGAAAATGGCGGCGACGTGCGGCTCTTTTTATAGAATACAAATCTCGCGAGAATCCAACAGCGGGATGATGACGTTCGGCCTCGTTCGGGTTAACCGAGCAAGGCGGGAAGATCCGAGGCTGCCTCGGAACCGTGTAAAATGGGTGAAGTTCAGGGGGGTTCGGATCTTGAGGAACCGAACCCGCTCATCTGTACTTAAAATATGTAAAGGGACATCACAAAGAGTTAGCAGAGAAATTATTTATTAAAAGAACACAATTTAGGACACGTGGGCACTCGCTGCGACTGGAGGAGAGAAAGTTCCGAACGCAACGGAGGAAAGGGTTCTTCACTGTTAGGGCAATCAGGATGTGGAATTCGCTGCCAGGGAAGGTGGTAATGGTGGACTCTGTAATTAGATTTAAAAAAGGAATGGATACATTTCTGAATGAAAAAGCTATCCAAGGTTATAATACTTAAAATATCAACGTGGTTAATCCGGGGGTAACATGAGAACAGGATGGGTGTTGTTGTCTAGTGTTTGCATTGATAGAGTGCTGGGTATGTTTTATAGTAGCTAACTAGTCATAAAACATTATTCAGCAAGTATGTAGAATCATCACAACTTAAAACAGGTTGAACACAATGGGAAATTTGCCTCTATTCTAGAGATGAGCGCCTGAAATTTTTCGGGTTTTGTGTTTTGGTTTTGGGTTCGGTTCCGCGGCCGTGTTTTGGGTTCGAACGCGTTTTGGCAAAACCTCACCGAATTTTTTTTGTCGGATTCGGGTGTGTTTTGGATTCGGGTGTTTTTTTCAAAAAACACTAAAAAACAGCTTAAATCATAGAATTTGGGGGTCATTTTGATCCCAAAGTATTATTAACCTCAAAAACCATAATTTACACTCATTTTCAGTCTATTCTGAATACCTCACACCTCACAATATTATTTTTAGTCCTAAAATTTGCACCGAGGTCGCTGTGTGAGTAAGATAAGCGACCCTAGTGGCCGACACAAACACCGGGCCCATCTAGGAGTGGCACTGCAGTGTCACGCAGGATGTCCCTTCCAAAAAACCCTCCCCAAACAGCACATGACGCAAAGAAAAAAAGAGGCGCAATGAGGTAGCTGTGTGAGTAAGATTAGCGACCCTAGTGGCCGACACAAACACCGGGCCCATCTAGGAGTGGCACTGCAGTGTCACGCAGGATGGCCCTTCCAAAAAACCCTCCCCAATCAGCACATGATGCAAAGAAAAAGAAAAGAAAAAAGAGGTGCAAGATGGAATTGTCCTTGGGCCCTCCCACCCACCCTTATGTTGTATAAACAAAACAGGACATGCACACTTTAACCAACCCATCATTTCAGTGACAGGGTCTGCCACACGACTGTGACTGATATGATGGGTTGGTTTGGACCCCCCCCAAAAAAGAAGCAATTAATCTCTCCTTGCACAAACTGGCTCTACAGAGGCAAGATGTCCACCTCATCTTCACCCTCCGATATATCACCGTGTACATCCCCCTCCTCACAGATTATCAATTCGTCCCCACTGGAATCCACCATCTCAGCTCTCTGTGTACTTTGTGGAGGCAATTGCTGCTGGTCAATGTCTCCGCGGAGGAATTGATTATAATTCATTTTAATGAACATCATCTTCTCCACATTTTCTGGATGTAACCTCGTACGCCGATTGCTGACAAGGTGAGCGGCGGCACTAAACACTCTTTCGGAGTACACACTTGTGGGAGGGCAACTTAGGTAGAATAAAGCCAGTTTGTGCAAGGGCCTCCAAATTGCCTCTTTTTCCTGCCAGTATAAGTACGGACTGTGTGACGTGCCTACTTGGATGCGGTCACTCATATAATCCTCCACCATTCTTTCAATGTTGAGAGAATCATATGCAGTGACAGTAGACGACATGTCCGTAATCGTTGTCAGGTCCTTCAGTCCGGACCAGATGTCAGCATCAGCAGTCGCTCCAGACTGCCCTGCATCACCGCCAGCGGGTGGGCTCGGAATTCTGAGCCTTTTCCTCGCACCCCCAGTTGCGGGAGAATGTGAAGGAGGAGATGTTGACAGGTCGCGTTCCGCTTGACTTGACAATTTTGTCACCAGCAGGTCTTTGCACCCCAGCAGACTTGTGTCTGCCGGAAAGAGAGATCCAAGGTAGGCTTTAAATCTAGGATCGAGCACGGTGGCCAAAATGTAGTGCTCTGATTTCAACAGATTGACCACCCGTGAATCCTTGTTAAGCGAATTAAGGGCTGCATCCACAAGTCCCACATGCCTAGCGGAATCGCTCCCTTTTAGCTCCTTCTTCAATGCCTCCAGCTTCTTCTGCAAAAGCCTGATGAGGGGAATGACCTGACTCAGGCTGGCAGTGTCTGAACTGACTTCACGTGTGGCAAGTTCAAAGGGCATCAGAACCTTGCACAACGTTGAAATCATTCTCCACTGCACTTGAGACAGGTGCATTCCACCTCCTATATCGTGCTCAATTGTATAGGCTTGAATGGCCTTTTGCTGCTCCTCCAACCTCTGAAGCATATAGAGGGTTGAATTCCACCTCGTTACCACTTCTTGCTTCAGATGATGGCAGGGCAGGTTCAGTAGTTTTTGGTGGTGCTCCAGTCTTCTGTACGTGGTGCCTGTACGCCGAAAGTGTCCCGCAATTTTTCTGGCCACCGACAGCATCTCTTGCACGCCCCTGTCATTTTTTAAAAAATTCTACACCACCAAATTCAAGGTATGTGCAAAACATGGGACGTGCTGGAATTTGCCCATATTTAATGCACACACAATATTGCTGGCGTTGTCCGATGCCACAAATCCACAGGAGAGTCCAATTGGGGTAAGCCATTCCGCGATGATCTTCCTCAGTTGCCGTAAGAGGTTTTCAGCTGTGTGCGTATTCTGGAAAGCGGTGATACAAAGCGTAGCCTGCCTAGGAAAGAGTTGGCGTTTGCGAGATGCTGCTACTGGTGCCGCCGCTGCTGTTCTTGCGGCGGGAGTCCATACATCTACCCAGTGGGCTGTCACAGTCATATAGTCCTGACCCTGCCCTGCTCCACTTGTCCACATGTCCGTGGTTAAGTGGACATTGGGTACAACTGCATTTTTTAGGACACTGGTGAGTCTTTTTCTGACGTCCGTGTACATTCTCGGTATCGCCTGCCTAGAGAAGTGGAACCTAGATGGTATTTGGTAACGGGGGCACACTGCCTCAATAAATTGTCTAGTTCCCTGTGAACTAACGGCGGATACCGGACGCACGTCTAACACCAACATAGTTGTCAAGGCCTCAGTTATCCGCTTTGCAGTAGGATGACTGCTGTGATATTTCATCTTCCTCGCAAAGGACTGTTGAACAGTCAATTGCTTACTGGAAGTAGTACAAGTGGGCTTACGACTTCCCCTCTGGGATGACCATCGACTCCCAGCGGCAACAACAGCAGCGCCAGCAGCAGTAGGCATTACACGCAAGGATGCATCTGAGGAATCCCAGGCAGGAGAGGACTCGTCAGAATTGCCAGTGACATGGCCTGCAGGACTATTGGCATTCCTGGGGAAGGAGGAAATTGACACTGAGGGAGTTGGTGGGGTGGTTTGCGTGAGCTTGGTTACAAGAGGAAGGGATTTACTGGTCAGTGGACTGCTTCCGCTGTCACCCAAAGTTTTTGAACTTGTCACTGACTTATTATGAATGCGCTGCAGGTGACGTATAAGGGAGGATGTTCCGAGGTGGTTAACGTCCTTACCCCTACTTATTACAGCTTGACAAAGGGAACACACGGCTTGACACCTGTTGTCCGCATTTCTGGTGAAATACCTCCACACCGAAGAGCTGATTTTTTGGGTATTTTCACCTGGCATGTCAACGGCCATATTCCTCCCACGGACAACAGGTGTCTCCCCGGGTGCCTGACTTAAACAAACCACCTCACCATCAGAATCCTCCTGGTCAATTTCCTCCCCAGCGCCAGCAACACCCATATCCTCCTCATCCTGGTGTACTTCAACACTGACATCTTCAATCTGACTATCAGGAACTGGACTGCGGGTGCTCCTTCCAGCACTTGCAGGGGGCGTGCAAATGGTGGAAGGCGCATGCTCTTCACGTCCAGTGTTGGGAAGGTCAGGCATCGCAACCGACACAATTGGACTCTCCTTGTGGATTTGGGATTTCGAAGAATGCACAGTTCTTTGCTGTGCTGCTTTTGCCAGCTTGAGTCTTTTCATTTTTCTAGCGAGAGGCTGAGTGTTTCCATCCTCATGTGAAGCTGAACCACTAGCCATGAACATAGGCCAGGGCCTCAGCCGTTCCTTGCCACTCCGTGTGGTAAATGGCATATTGGCAAGTTTACGCTTCTCCTCCGACAATTTTATTTTAGGTTTTGGAGTCCTTTTTTTTCTGATATTTGGTGTTTTGGATTTGACATGCTCTGTACTATGACATTGGGCATCGGCCTTGGCAGACGACGTTGCTGGCATTTCATCGTCTCGGCCATGACTAGTGGCAGCAGCTTCAGCACGAGGTGGAAGTGGATCTTGATCTTTCCCTAATTTTGGAACCTCAACATTTTTGTTCTCCATATTTTAATAGGCACAACTAAAAGGCACCTCAGGTAAACAATGGAGATGGATACTAGTATACAATTATGGACTGCCTGCCGACTGCAGACACAGAGGTAGCCACAGCCGTGAACTACCGTACTGTACTGTGTCTGCAGCTAATATAGACTGGTTGATAAAGAGAAGATGTCTATGTAACTATGTATGTATAAAGAAGACTGAAAAAAATCCACGGTTAGGTGGTATACAATTATGGACGGACTGCCTGCCGAGTGCAGACACAGAGGTAGCCACAGCCGTGAACTACCGTACTGTACTGTGTCTGCAGCTAATATAGACTGGTTGATAAAGAGAAGATGTCTATGTAACTATGTATGTATAAAGAAGAATGAAAAAAAACCACGGTTAGGTGGTATACAATTATGGACGGACTGCCTGCCGAGTGCAGACACAGAGGTAGCCACAGCCGTGAACTACCGTACTGTACTGTGTCTGCAGCTAATATAGACTGGTTGATAAAGAGAAGATGTCTATGTAACTATGTATGTATAAAGAAGAATGAAAAAAATCCACGGTTAGGTGGTATTACAATTATGGACGGACTGCCTGCCGAGTGCAGAGACACAGAGGTAGCCACAGCCGTGAACTACCGTACTGTGTCTGCTGCGACTGGATGATAAATGATATAAAAAATATATATATATCACTACTGCAGCCGGACAGGTATATATTATATATTATATAATGACGGACCTGCTGGACACTGTCTGTCAGCAGAATGAGTTTTATTTTTATAGAATAAAAAAAAAAAAAAACACACAAGTGAAGTCACACGACGAGTGTTTAACTTTTTCAGGCAATCACAATATAAGTATACTACTAACTATACTGGTGGTCAGTGTGGTCAGGTCACTGGTCAGTCACACTGGCAGTGGCACTCCTGCAGCAAAAGTGTGCACTGTTTAATTTTAATATAATATGTACTCCTGGCTCCTGCTATAACCTATAACTGGCACTGCAGTAGTGCTCCCCAGTCTCCCCCACAATTATAAGCTGTGTGAGCTGAGCAGTCAGACAGATATATATAATATTATATATAGATAATAGATGATGCAGCACACTGGCCTGAGCCTGAGCAGTGCACACAGATATGGTATGTGACTGACTGAGTCACTGTGTGTATCGCTTTTTTCAGGCAGAGAACGGATATATTAAATAAACTGCACTGTGTGTCTGGTGGTCACTCACTATATAATATATTATGTACTCCTGGCTCCTGCTATAACCTATAACTGGCACTGCAGTAGTGCTCCCCAGTCTCCCCCACAATTATAAGCTGTGTGAGCTGAGCAGTCAGACAGATATATATAATATTATATATAGATAATAGATGATGCAGCACACTGGCCTGAGCCTGAGCAGTGCACACAGATATGGTATGTGACTGACTGAGTCACTGTGTGTATCGCTTTTTTCAGGCAGAGAACGGATATATTAAATAAACTGCACTGTGTGTCTGGTGGTCACTCACTATATAATATATTATGTACTCCTGGCTCCTGCTATAACCTATAACTGGCACTGCAGTAGTGCTCCCCAGTCTCCCCCACAATTATAAGCTGTGTGAGCTGAGCAGTCAGACAGATATATATAATATTATATATAGATAATAGATGATGCAGCACACTGGCCTGAGCCTGAGCAGTGCACACAGATATGGTATGTGACTGACTGAGTCACTGTGTGTATCGCTTTTTTCAGGCAGAGAACGGATATATTAAATAAACTGCACTGTGTGTCTGGTGGTCACTCACTATATAATATATTATGTACTCCTGGCTCCTGCTATAACCTATAACTGGCACTGCAGTAGTGCTCCCCAGTCTCCCCCACAATTATAAGCTGTGTGAGCTGAGCAGTCAGACAGATATATATAATATTATATATAGATAATAGATGATGCAGCACACTGGCCTGAGCCTGAGCAGTGCACACAGATATGGTATGTATGTGACTGAGTCACTGTGTGCTGTGTATCGCTTTTTTCAGGCAGAGAACGGATTATAAAGTAAACTGCACTGTCCTCACTAGTAAACTCTCTCCACTCAGTCTCTACACTTCTACAGTAACAGTACTCCTCCTAGTCAGCTCCAGTAAATCTCTCTCAGTCTCTTATAATCTAAATGGAGAGGACGCCAGCCACGTCCTCTCCCTATCAATCTCAATGCACGTGTGAAAATGGCGGCGACGCGCGGCTCCTTATATAGAATCCGAGTCTCGCGATAGAATCCGAGCCTCGCGAGAATCCGACAGCGTCATGATGACGTTCGGGCGCGCTCGGGTTAACCGAGCAAGGCGGGAAGATCCGAGTCGCTCGGACCCGTGAAAAAAAACATGAAGTTCTGGCGGGTTCGGATTCAGAGAAACCGAACCCGCTCATCTCTACTCTATTCAACCTCAAATACTATGCTACTATGTATGTTACCATGTTACTATGTTATGCAATCAGATCTGAATTAGGCCCTATGTTTTCTTGTGAAAACTATTTTCCACCCCAGGGTAGTTCCTCCAGTAAGTGCACATGTACCACAGTAATTGGAGTTGCAGAGTTACGGAAGCCATCACATCAGTCTTTATTATGCTTTTTTATTTTCTTATTGAAGTTCTGGACCTTTGATACAATTGACTGATTGATTGATTGATTGATTGATTGATTGATTGATTGATTGATAGATTGAATAAACTCTTGTACCAGAATCTTTACAAAAATAAATCATAAGTCACATAAGAATCACAGACACTCACTGTTTCCGATTGCGTCTCATTTTTGCTGAATACGTTTTTTGTCCGTCTGCTCCCAATTGGATGAAGGAGGAGTTCCAAGAGAGGTGAGAGGCAAAGGATGGATGATAAGCAAAGCAGGAACCTCAGATCTCTTGTAGAGCTGCTGTCATACTATATGTTATTTACTACCTGAGAGAGTTTAAAGAACAGGATGGGTGTTGTTGTCTAGTGTTTGCATTGATAGAGTGCTGGGTATGTTTTTCCTTGACAGTAGTTTAAAATTCTAACTGCCCAGGCTAGATGGGACACAAAGCAAATTATAATGCCTCAGAGATATGAAGCCCCCAGTTGTGTTCATGGTCTCTTGTAATTGACCTCAAGTGCTGCCACTGCTGGCATTGAACAAGGACTGCATGTATTACCAATTCTGAAGAGATGCAGATTTAGTTCTAGACACAATCTTTAGTAATGAGAGTCCCTAACCCAGTGGTTCCCAAACTTTCTTTAATCATGGTGCCCTAGACTATCAGAATTTTTTTCAGGACCCCTAAGCCAAGAGTTCCTTATTGAGAAATGTAGAAATAAATATTAAATTAAGTAAATTGTGTTTATACGACTCCCTTAGGTTCGGTTATGTTGTGAGGGACACAATTTGCATCTGTTTGTCCTCATGTTTTTGATTGACAGCCACTAGCACTGGTTTGCCTATTACATTGACCATAAACAATTTGAATTGGTCCTGGACCACCAATCTTAGGCACCCCTGCAAGTGTCCTGAGGCACCCTAGGGTGCCTAGGCACACAATTTGAGAACCACTGCTCTAACCAATAGAAAAGTATAAGAGTGACCTACAGTATTATGCCTATATATATATATATATATATATATATATATATATATATAAAAAATCAAAAACATCCCCCAACTGTGGACTTATCCTTTAATATATTATTGCTAGAAGGCATACTTTTCACATAAGAAACAAATTAATTGAAATTGCTGGTAGTATATACATTATATGAAACAAAATAATATGAACTGTCTAGACAACTGTTCTTTCCACAAATCATTATAATCAATTTTCAAGATCATTTCACTCCAATCAGTGTGCTCAACTTGTTTCCTTAAATCCTATTTTTTCTCTTTCTGAATAAAGTACTTACAGACAAGTATGTATACCTCACTTAATTATTAATTATTGTAAGTCTGTCTTCAGCGTATTGTGCATTAAATCTAACACGCTGTAATCACTACAGGACTCATTATGATAGAACTACTATGAATCCTTTCTATCATGATATGTAATTAATGTTTTTCACATAAGAAATGCTGTGCAATTTGCCGTAACAGTGGTACAATTAGAATAGCTTTTTAATGACAAAAGTTTTTGAGTTATAAATTTCACTTCCAAAGGTGCAGCACTTTGAATTAAGAGTTATTCAACTGTGACAAAAAAATACATTATTACTTGTACACATAAATTTTATGATTTCACAATAAAAAGGGCTCTTTACAGTGTGCATCCTTGAATTGCTGAACAGCTTTACTTAAATTATGCATGTAAACTTTATGGAATAGCATATCAACTGATCATCTTTCTGCCATTCGATGCATATTCATTTTATGCTTCAGTTCCTCTGGTTTTTGCACTGTTTACTGCTTTTGTAAAGTATAAATTTTGTATTGCAATATCATTACTATGATTTCTTTTAGACAGACTCCGCCATCTTGGTTACAGAACTCGAAATGTCTGTGCAAAAAAATCAGTTTAAAAAAAAAACCTGTTGCAAAAATATAGTTGTTATACTAACAGGGATGTTATACTATGTTTTACCTGTTTTCTAATTCCCTAATGCTAACATTTACACCTTCTGTTGGCAAGGTAAGGTGCAGTGATGTGTGTTCCGCACGACCCTGGTAAGGTGGTGTATGGTACAGCATAATGCACAGGAATATCTTGGACAACTGAGTGAATGGTAGAATATTAAGGAGGAAGAGGCAGTGGTGAGCTTTGTAGAGCTTAGGGGGAAGCTCCACAAAGGAGAGGAAGGAGGAACCAGCATCAACAATTTTATAGTAGTAATTATTTCTGACACATTTTATTGTAATTTGTATTCAAGTTGAGCATTATCAGAGGCATAATTGTCCTGTTGGCATATGCACTGCCATTTTACATGATATTTCACTAATACTGTAAGTCTCATTATTATGCTTATTACTGCTATTATTATATGAGCCTTTTGTTGGTCTAATAAATCTTATTGGGCATTACCATTGGCTCATTACATTTTTTTGGACGTTATTACTAGAGATGAGCGCCTGAAATTTTTCGGGTTTTGTGTTTTGGTTTTGGGTTCGGTTCCGCGGCCGTGTTTTGGGTTCGAACGCGTTTTGGCAAAACCTCACCGAATTATTTTTGTCGGATTCGGGTGTGTTTTGGATTCGGGTGTTTTTTTCCAAAAACACTAAAAAACAGCTTAAATCATAGAATTTGGGGGTCATTTTGTTCCCAAAGTATTATTAACCTCAAAAACCATAATTTACACTCATTTTCAGTCTATTCTGAATACCTCACACCTCACAATATTATTTTTAGTCCTAAAATTTGCACCGAGGTCGCTGTGTGAGTAAGATAAGCGACCCTAGTGGCCGACACAAACACCGGGCCCATCTAGGAGTGGCACTGCAGTGTCACGCAGGATGTCCCTTCCAAAAAACCCTCCCCAAACAGCACATGACGCAAAGAAAAAAAGAGGCGCAATGAGGTAGCTGTGTGAGTAAGATTAGCGACCCTAGTGGCCGACACAAACACCGGGCCCATCTAGGAGTGGCACTGCAGTGTCACGCAGGATGGCCCTTCCAAAAAACCCTCCCCAAACAGCACATGACGCAAAGAAAAAAAGAGGCGCAAAGAGGTAGCTGACTGTGTGAGTAAGATTAGCGACCCTAGTGGCCGACACAAACACCGGGCACATCTAGGAGTGGCACTGCAGTGTCACGCAGGATGTCCCTTCCAAAAAACCCTCCCCAAACAGCACATGACGCAAAGAAAAAAAGAGGCGCAATGAGGTAGCTGTGTGAGTAAGATTAGCGACCCTAGTGGCCGACACAAACACCGGGCCCATCTAGGAGTGGCACTGCAGTGTCACGCAGGATGTCCCTTCCAAAAAACCCTCCCCAATCAGCACATGATGCAAAGAAAAAGAAAAGAAAAAAGAGGTGCAAGATGGAATTATCCTTGGGCCCTCCCACCCACCCTTATGTTGTATAAACAAAACAGGACATGCACACTTTAACCAACCCATCATTTCAGTGACAGGGTCTGCCACACGACTGTGACTGATATGACGGGTTGGTTTGGACCCCCCCCAAAAAAGAAGCAATTAATCTCTCCTTGCACAAACTGGCTCTACAGAGGCAAGATGTCCACCTCATCTTCACCCTCCGATATATCACCGTGTACATCCCCCTCCTCACAGATTATCAATTCGTCCCCACTGGAATCCACCATCTCAGCTCCCTGTGTACTTTGTGGAGGCAATTGCTGCTGGTCAATGTCTCCGCGGAGGAATTGATTATAATTCATTTTAATGAACATCATCTTCTCCACATTTTCTGGATGTAACCTCGTACGCCGATTGCTGACAAGGTGAGCGGCGGCACTAAACACTCTTTCGGAGTACACACTTGTGGGAGGGCAACTTAGGTAGAATAAAGCCAGTTTGTGCAAGGGCCTCCAAATTGCCTCTTTTTCCTGCCAGTATAAGTACGGACTGTGTGACGTGCCTACTTGGATGCGGTCACTCATATAATCCTCCACCATTCTATCAATGTTGAGAGAATCATATGCAGTGACAGTAGACGACATGTCCGTAATCGTTGTCAGGTCCTTCAGTCCGGACCAGATGTCAGCATCAGCAGTCGCTCCAGACTGCCCTGCATCACCGCCAGCGGGTGGGCTCGGAATTCTGAGCCTTTTCCTCGCACCCCCAGTTGCGGGAGAATGTGAAGGAGGAGATGTTGACAGGTCGCGTTCCGCTTGACTTGACAATTTTGTCACCAGCAGGTCTTTCAACCCCAGCAGACCTGTGTCTGCCGGAAAGAGAGATCCAAGGTAGGCTTTAAATCTAGGATCGAGCACGGTGGCCAAAATGTAGTGCTCTGATTTCAACAGATTGACCACCCGTGAATCCTTGTTAAGCGAATTAAGGGCTGCATCCACAAGTCCCACATGCCTAGCGGAATCGCTCCGTGTTAGCTCCTTCTTCAATGCCTCCAGCTTCTTCTGCAAAAGCCTGATGAGGGGAATGACCTGACTCAGGCTGGCAGTGTCTGAACTGACTTCACGTGTGGCAAGTTCAAAGGGCATCAGAACCTTGCACAACGTTGAAATCATTCTCCACTGCACTTGAGACAGGTGCATTCCATCTCCTATATCGTGCTCAATTGTATAGGCTTGAATGGCCTTTTGCTGCTCCTCCAACCTCTGAAGCATATAGAGGGTTGAATTCCACCTCGTTACCACTTCTTGCTTCAGATGATGGCAGGGCAGGTTCAGTAGTTTTTGGTGGTGCTCCAGTCTTCTGTACGTGGTGCCTGTACGCCGAAAGTGTCCCGCAATTTTTCTGGCCACCGACAGCATCTCTTGCACGCCCCTGTCGTTTTTTAAAAAATTCTGCACCACCAAATTCAAGGTATGTGCAAAACATGGGACGTGCTGGAATTTGCCCATATTTAATGCACACACAATATTGCTGGCGTTGTCCGATGCCACAAATCCACAGGAGAGTCCAATTGGGGTAAGCCATTCCGCGATGATCTTCCTCAGTTGCCGTAAGAGGTTTTCAGCTGTGTGCGTATTCTGGAAAGCGGTGATACAAAGCGTAGCCTGCCTAGGAAAGAGTTGGCGTTTGCGAGATGCTGCTACTGGTGCCGCCGCTGCTGTTCTTGCGGCGGGAGTCCATACATCTACCCAGTGGGCTGTCACAGTCATATAGTCCTGACCCTGCCCTGCTCCACTTGTCCACATGTCCGTGGTTAAGTGGACATTGGGTACAACTGCATTTTTTAGGACACTGGTGAGTCTTTTTCTGACGTCCGTGTACATTCTCGGTATCGCCTGCCTAGAGAAGTGGAACCTAGATGGTATTTGGTAACGGGGGCACACTGCCTCAATAAATTGTCTAGTTCCCTGTGAACTAACGGCGGATACCGGACGCACGTCTAACACCAACATAGTTGTCAAGGACTCAGTTATCCGCTTTGCAGTAGGATGACTGCTGTGATATTTCATCTTCCTCGCAAAGGACTGTTGAACAGTCAATTGCTTACTGGAAGTAGTACAAGTGGGCTTACGACTTCCCCTCTGGGATGACCATCGACTCCCAGCGGCAACAACAGCAGCGCCAGCAGCAGTAGGCGTTACACGCAAGGATGCATCGGAGGAATCCCAGGCAGGAGAGGACTCGTCAGACTTGCCAGTGACATGGCCTGCAGGACTATTGGCATTCCTGGGGAAGGAGTAAAAATTGACACTGAGGGAGTTGGTGGGGTGGTTTGCGTGAGCTTGGTTACAAGAGGAAGGGATTTACTGGTCAGTGGACTGCTTCCGCTGTCGCCCAAAGTTTTTGAACTTGTCACTGACTTATTATGAATGCGCTGCAGGTGACGTATAAGGGAGGATGTTCCGAGGTGGTTAACGTCCTTACCCCTACTTATTACAGCTTGACAAAGGGAACACACGGCTTGACACCTGTTGTCCGCATTTCTGGTGAAATACCTCCACACCGAAGAGCTGATTTTTTTGGTATTTTCACCTGGCATGTCAACGGCCATATTCCTCCCACGGACAACAGGTGTCTCCCCGGGTGCCTGACTTAAACAAACCACCTCACCATCAGAATCCTTCTGGTCAATTTCCTCCCCAGCGCCAGCAACACCCATATCCTCCTCATCCTGGTGTACTTCAACACTGACATCTTCAATCTGACTATCAGGAACTGGACTGCGGGTGCTCCTTCCAGCACTTGCAGGGGGCATGCAAATAGTGGAAGGCGCATGCTCTTCACGTCCAGTGTTGGGAAGGTCAGGCATCGCAAACGACACAATTGGACTCTCCTTGTGGATTTGGGATTTCAAAGAACGCACAGTTCTTTGCGGTGCTTTTGCCAGCTTGAGTCTTTTCAGTTTTCTAGCGAGAGGCTGAGTGCTTCCATCCTCATGTGAAGCTGAACCACTAGCCATGAACATAGGCCAGGGCCTCAGCCGTTCCTTGCCACTCCGTGTGGTAAATGGCATATTGGCAAGTTTACGCTTCTCCTCCGACAATTTTATTTTAGGTTTTGGAGTCCTTTTTTTTCTGATATTTGGTGTTTTGGATTTGACATGCTCTGTACTATGACATTTGGCATCGGCCTTGGCAGACGACGTTGCTGGCATTTCATCGTCTCGGCCATGACTAGTGGCAGCAGCTTCAGCACGAGGTGGAAGTGGATCTTGATCTTTCCCTAATTTTGGAACCTCAACTTTTTTGTTCTCCATATTTTATAGGCAGAACTAAAAGGCACCTCAGGTAAACAATGGAGATGGATGGATTGGATACTAGTATACAATTATGGACGGACTGCCACGGTTAGGTGGTATAAAAAAACCACGGTTAGGTGGTATATATTGTAATACAATTATGGATGGACGGACTGCCTGCCGAGTGCCGACACAGAGGTAGCCACAGCCGTGAACTACCGCACTGTACACTGGTTGATAAAGAGATAGTAGTATACTCGTAACAACTAGTATGACTGACTATGACGGTATAAAGAATGAAAAAAAAACCACGGTTAGGTGGTATATATTGTAATACAATTATGGATGGACGGACTGCCTGCCGAGTGCCGACACAGAGGTAGCCACAGCCGTGAACTACCGCACTGTACACTGGTTGATAAAGAGATAGTAGTATACTCGTAACAACTAGTATGACTGACTATGACGGTATAAAGAATGAAAAAAAAACCACGGTTAGGTGGTATATATTGTAATACAATTATGGATGGACGGACTGCCTGCCGAGTTCCGACACAGAGGTAGCCACAGCCGTGAACTACCGCACTGTACACTGGTTGATAAAGAGATAGTAGTATACTCGTAACAACTAGTATGACTGACTATGACGGTATAAAGAATGAAAAAAAAACCACGGTTAGGTGGTATATATTATAATACAATTATGGATGGACGGACTGCCTGCCGACTGCCGACACAGAGGTAGCCACAGCCGTGAACTACCGCACTGTACACTGGTTGATAAAGAGATAGTAGTATACTCGTAACAACTAGTATGACTGACTATGACGGTATAAAGAATGAAAAAAAAACCACGGTTAGGTGGTATATATTGTAATACAATTATGGATGGACGGACTGCCTGCCGAGTTCCGACACATAGGTAGCCACAGCCGTGAACTACCGCACTGTACACTGGTTGATAAAGAGATAGTAGTATACTCGTAACAACTAGTATGACTGACTATGACGGTATAAAGAATGAAAAAAAAACCACGGTTAGGTGGTATATATTATAATACAATTATGGATGGACGGACTGCCTGCCGACTGCCGACACAGAGGTAGCCACAGCCGTGAACTACCGCACTGTACACTGGTTGATAAAGAGATAGTAGTATACTCGTAACAACTAGTATGACACTATGACGGTATAAAGAATGAAAAAAAAAACCACGGTTAGGTGGTATATATTATAATACAATTATGGATGGACGGACTGCCTGCCGACTGCCGACACAGAGGTAGCCACAGCCGTGAACTACCGCACTGTACACTGGTTGATAAAGAGATAGTAGTATACTCGTAACAACTAGTATGACACTATGACGGTATAAAGAATGAAAAAAAAACCACGGTTAGGTGGTATATATTATAATACAATTATGGATGGACGGACTGCCTGCCGAGTGCCGACACAGAGGTAGCCACAGCCGTGAACTACCGCACTGTACACTGGTTGATAAAGAGATAGTAGTATACTCGTAACAACTAGTATGACTGACTATGACGGTATAAAGAATGGAAAAAAAACCACGGTTAGGTGGTATATATTATAATACAATTATGGATGGACGGACTGCCTGCCGACTGCCGACACAGAGGTAGCCACAGCCGTGAACTACCGCACTGTACACTGGTTGATAAAGAGATAGTAGTATACTCGTAACAACTAGTATGACACTATGACGGTATAAAGAATGAAAAAAAAACCACGGTTAGGTGGTATATATTATAATACAATTATGGATGGACGGACTGCCTGCCGACTGCCGACACAGAGGTAGCCACAGCCGTGAACTACCGCACTGTACACTGGTTGATAAAGAGATAGTAGTATACTCGTAACAACTAGTATGACACTATGACGGTATAAAGAATGAAAAAAAAACCACGGTTAGGTGGTATATATTATAATAATACAATTATGGATGGACTGACTGCCTGCCGACTGCCGACACAGAGGTAGCCACAGCCGTGAACTACCGCACTGTACACTGGTTGATAAAGAGATAGTAGTATACTCGTAACAACTAGTATGACTATGACGACGGTATAAAGAAAGAAAAAAAAATACCACGGTTAGGTGGTATATAATTATACAATTATGGATGGACGGACTGCCTGCCGAGTGCCGACTGCCGACACAGAGGTAGCCACAGCCGTGAACTACCGCACTGTACTGTGTCTGCTGCTAATATAGACTGGTTGATAAAGAGATAGTATACAACAATATACTACTATACTGGTGGTCAGGCACTGGTCACCACTAGTCACACTGGCAGTGGCACTCCTGCAGCAAAAGTGTGCACTGTTTAATTTTAAATTAATATAATATTATGTACTCCTGGCTCCTGCTATAACAACCTGCAGTGCTCCCCAGTCTCCCCCACAATTATTATAAGCTTTTATACATTGATGTGCAGCACACTGGGCTGAGCTGAGTGCACACAGACTGAGTCACACTGTGTGACTGCTGTGTATCGTTTTTTTCAGGCAGAGAACGGATATAGCAGAGAACGGATATATTAAATAAAAGTTAACTTAACAACAACTGCACTGGTCACTGTGGTAAACTCTGTCTGCACAATCTCTCTCTCTCTCTCTCTCTTCTAATCTATTCTAATGGAGAGGACGCCAGCCACGTCCTCTCCCTATCAATCTCAATGCACGTGTGAAAATGGCGGCGACGCGCGGCTCCTTATATAGAATCCGAGTCTCGCGAGAATCCGACAGCGTCATGATGACGTTCGGGCGCGCTCGGGTTAACCGAGCAAGGCGGGAAGATCCGAGTCGCTCGGACCCGTGAAAAAAAAAGTGAAGTTCGTGCGGGTTCGGATTCAAAGAAACCGAACCCGCTCATCTCTAGTTATTACTGCCACTGTTGAATTGTAGAGGACTATTTAATACCATTGGGTATTATCACTGATGTAATAGTCTCCTGGGCATGCTAGAATATTACTGTACATTTTATTTGGTATTATTAATATTATTGACATCACCATCCTGTTTTAACCTATTGGGCATCATTACTGTCATATTTCGTCAATTTGGATACTAATAATGGCACATTCCCTTTTTCTGGGTATTAGTTTTGTATTTTGTTCTGCATTGTTACCAACTATATAATATTTTGATGGATACTATGGGCCGAATTCAGACCTGATCGTAGCAGGAAATTTGTTAGCAGATGGGCAAAAAAATGTGCACTGCAGGGGGGGGGGGGGGGGGTGGGGCAGATATAACATGTGCAAAGAGAGTTAGATTTGGGTGGGTTATATTGTTTCTGTGCAGGGTAAATACTGGCTGCTTTATTTTTACACTGCAATTTAGATTTCAGTTTGAACACACCCCACCCAAATCTAACTCTCTCTGCACATGTTATATCTGCCCCCCCCCCTGCAGTGCACATGGGGGGTCATTCCAAGTTGTTCGCTCGTTGCCGATTTTCGCTATGCTGCGATTTGTTGCTAACTACGCATGCGCAAGGCAGGCAGGACGCATGCGCTTAGTTATTTAACTAAAAATTTAGGAGTTTTGCTGTGGATCTTGCGGAACTTTTCAGTCGCACTGCTGATCGGTGAATGATTGACAGGAAAGGGGCGTTTCTGGGTGGTAACTGAGCGTTTTCCGGGAGTGTGCTAAAAAAACGCATGCGTGCCAGGTAAAAACTGTCTGGAGTGTCTGGAGAAACAGGGAGTGGCTGGCCGAACGCAGGGCGTGTTTGTGATGTCAAACCAGGAACTAAACGGACTGAGCTGATCGCAATCTGTGAGTAGGTCTGGAGCTACTCAGAAACTGCAAATAATTATTTAGTAGCAATTCTGCTAATCTTTCATTCGCTATTCTGCTAAGCTAAGATACACACCCAGAGGGCGGCGGCCTAGCGTGTGCAATGCTACTAAAAGCAGCTAGCGAGCGAACAACTCGGAATGAGGGCCATGGTTTTGCCCATCTCCTAACAAATTTGCTGCTACGATCAGGTCTGAATTAGGTCCAAAGTTACATGTTTTTGGATATCACAATTTTTGGGGACTTATAATATTGCTGGCATGTTACAACTTAATGAGCAATGTGCCCAGTATATTACATAAATAGTTACTAACTTACTAATCTACGAATGATCAGCAGTTTCAGATATTTTCTCCTGTACATTTTAGTGTATACAGTATGTTGTAATTATCATCATATGATGATGATACCTCATATTGTTTAGATTTCAGGTGCTCTTTCTTAAACTTTGTGTTCCCTGGACCCCCTTTTGTTGATGTTGAAGTACTATTATGACTGACAGCAGCAGCAGCACTGGTGCTTAGTTGCTGCTCCTGCTCTTCTGTTGACTGATCTATATCAACTTACAGTGCTTCTATTTATGGCACACTAATTATATTATTTTTTAACACAGTGCATGAACAACACACAACAGTTTTATTTATATTTTTTTACAAAGTGCTAGAATATACAATAGTTTTATTTTTATTTTATTTTTTACACAGTGCTTGCTTTGAACACACAAGTATTATTTAATTTTCTATTTTTTTTATACATGGTGCTTTAACACAATACTGTTTTATCTTTATTTTACATGGTGCTTGAACACACAAGACTGCATATTTTGTAGTGCTTCAGAGCCCACAGATCCACACACTCTCCCCCTGGTCACTGCTACTGCTGTGTGACGTGACCCATCTGTGCACTTCTTTTTTTGCAGTGTCATGTGACCTGTTTGTGGTTTTTTTTTTGCAGTTTGATGTGCCCTGTTTGTGTGGTTTTTTTTTACAGTGCCTAGGAGCCTACAGTCCCATACAGTATCCATCTGGTCATGCTATCAAAGAAAATATGGCTCAGCAGCACCACCTGAAAAAATAAAACTTTCATGTCCCCTTCCCCCTCCAGCTCCCCATAGGAATAAAATAACTTCTTTAATGGCCCCAGAGCCAGCACAGCACCACAGTAAGAAAAAAAAGTCTGTATGACAGACAGTAACACTGTCACACATTCAAGTTGACTCACCTTCTCCAAAGTCCAGACAGGGCCAGCCCAGGGCATTGGCACTCACTCCCATTCTCTCCCAACTAGTCTTGAGCACTTGAGTTCCTCTCTCGCCAAAGGGCAGGTGCCGCTACGTGTGTCACACAGTCAGTAGTCCACAATACAGCCACTCGGCACTGGCAGCCATCCTCTACTTAAACAGGCAGATAGGCATGGCTGAATGGGAAACTGGTGTGGGGCTGTGTAGCATAACCTCTCTGACATCACACCGTACACAGCCAGGTAGCATCTGAGCCGATTGCTGCTAGGGTTCAGCCCTGCCCAGCAAAATTTAAAAAAAATGTGCAAATGTGCAACCTAATTACCACAAATTCCAGGATTGGAGGCTCCAATCTTGAGATTCAAATCCTGGCATTTTGGGGCCAAAATCCCAGAATCCCGCTGATCCGATCCCAGGATATTCCTCCCTATTTAGGACTAATGATCCTATCTGAAATAACTTGAGCAGTGGTCTGGTGCCACTGAATGTTTTGTGGTCTAGGCATGAGGATTCCCAACAATTATAAGGTACTAATATTGCCTGGTACCATGTACAATATGGGTAAAACTGAGTATCTCTTTTCTGTTGCAAAATTTGGCCTAGTGTTGTCCTGGCTGCTTTCAATCAAATCTACACTATATGGACAAAAGTATTAGGATGCCTGACCATTTCACCAACCGGGACTGTAATGACATTGTATTCAAATACATATAATTTAATATGGAGGTGGTTCCCCTTTGCAGCTATAACAGCTTCCACTTTTCTTGGAAGCATTGCAACAAGATTTTGGAGTGTTTATGTGGGAATTTGTAACCATTCATTCTGTAGATTATTTATGAGGTCAGGCACTGATGTTGGACAAGAAGGACTGGCTCGCAATCTCCATCCCAGTTCATCCCAAATGTGTTCTATGGAGTTGAGGTCAGGGCTCTGTGCAGGCCAGTCAAGTTCTTCCACAACAAACTCATTAAACCAAGTCTTTATAGTCCTTGCTTTGTGCACTGGGGCAAGATGTCCAAAATGTTGTGGTATGCTGAAGAATTAAGATTTCCCTTCACTGAACATAAGGGGCTTAACCCAAACCCTGAAAAACTCTCCTCCACCAAACTTCACAGTTGCCATAATGCAGTCAGGCAGGTAACGTTCTCCTGGCATCCGCCAAACCCAGACTCACCCATCTGATTGTCAAACATTGAAGTGTGATTCATCACTCCACAGAACACATATCCACTGCGGCACAGTCGAGTGTCAGTATTCTTTACATCACTTCATCCGACACTTGGCATTGGACTTGGTGATGTGAGGCTTGCATGCAGCTGCTTGTCTATGGAAACCCATTCCTTTAAGCTCTTACCGCACTGTTTTTGTGCTTACATTAATGCCAGTTTAAGTTCGGAACTCTTCAGCTATGTAATCAGCAGAGCATTGGAGACTTTTATGCCCCATGTGCCTTAGCAGTTGTTGATCCCACTCTGTAATTTTACATGGTCTTCCACTTAATTGTTGAATCACTGCTGCTCCTAAATGTTTCCACTTTATAATAATGGACCAAAAGTATTAAGCCTTAAAAAGTGATAAAGTACCCAGCATAAGAATAGCCCCACCGAGGAGAGTGAAGGAAAAGTCACCCCCTCAGCGGTGACTGTACTCACTGGGCGGGATTCAAATGTTTTATTGCCCCTGATCTCTTGTCTAAAGTGACGGGAGATCGCGGGGCAATATTCTAATGACCCCCGTTATCGCGCTAATCACTCCCATAAGAGACTAAAGACATGGACGCGGACGCGAAAGTCCCGTTTGGGCATCCGAACGGGTCACTTTTCGCGCATTTCAGCTCACCTTTCCTGGGGGTGGTGAGCTGAAATGCTGATATCGCACCCATCGGCAGTAACATTTGAATACTGTTAGCAGGCGGGATGTGGGCGGGAGAGGGGGACAGAAGATTTTAATCCCGCCCAGTGTGTACTCACTTTTTTACTGCAGTTGAAAGATTTATTTTTTTAAATAAACTGTATTGACAACAGGGCAAAGTGACTGAGCTCACTTCCTGCTTCATCAGTGAGGGAAAGCAGTTATCTGCAGCTAGAGGTGACGGAGTTGGCACTGAAGAAGACACCCAATGGTAAATGATCTCTCTTCTTAGCAACATATGGGAAACAGTGCTGCCATAGGTGCTTATGGCATTGCAAAACACTTGCCTACTGTTAGCAGGCTGCAAACAGAATAAATCCCTATAGTACAGTACAGAAGAGATATGTAGAGGGATAGATTCTGCCTTTTTTTTGTTTAGCCCCTTTATCTACAGCTAGTACATGGACCCCTGGATTTGTATTGTGTCCTACAGCAGTAATTCATGAGAATACTGTGATTGTGAGTTGGTGTGTGTGTGTGTGTGTGTGTGTGTGTGTGTGTGTGTGTGTGTGAAAGAGAGAGAGAGAGAGAGAGAGAGAGATATTCAGGTCTGGAATAGTGGTCAGTTGGAGATATTATGGTGCTGCTGGAAGTGACCACAAAGAGTATATTTGTTAATTAATACACGTCACTACAGCAAAATTGGTAAATGGTACAACTTGGTAGGGAGGGGTAAAGTAGTGAGTAGTCAGTGACCAAATATATAGTAAGATAGCAAGTGCCTAATAGTGTAGTAATGAAATAGTCCTGATTGATACCAATAAAAAATAATAATTATGCATACCACACAGATGCTAAATAATAGCATATCAGAAGGGCCGGCTCCAACGTTATGTCGGGTACGCCGCTGCTGCCTTCTCCATTGAGAGCCTCAATGACTGGCTGCTGCTCACTTTAAAGATTCCATTACATGACCCCTGATTGTAGAGAGGGGCTGGTGAGCATTGAAGCAGAGAGGCTGCTTCTGCAGTGCAAGCGCTGGTGCTGGAGGTGACAGCAGCTCCATCAAACACTGTCCCAGTGCATTGATTGGACAGCTGCCAGGAGCCAACTCCAGAACCTGCCGCTCTGTCTCCTCTCCTGCCGAGAGAGGAGCCAACAATACAGAAGACAGATGCAGTGTACTGCTGCCCAGAGAGGAGCATAATGATCTAACTGGTTGCATCGCTCACTTCCTTCACCTGCACCAAAATGATATGAATGGGGGAGGGGGCTTGGTAAGCTGGGTGTTAATGTAAACTGCTGTAACCTTACAACACAGTCACACTGTGGGTGGCCCATAAATATCTGCTTTGATTTTGAGACCCCTATCCCAGCAGTTTCATGTAGAATCTTGTCACCAAAAAGATTGCTGTCTTCATTCTGTCGGCCACCCAAATATCGTCCCCCGGCTACCCTAACTGTACATATTCAGTACCTGTGAAAGTGAAATCTTTTGAAATTGAATTATGGTGATTTGAAAAATGTTTATCTAGTGGATGACTTTCTACTTTATTTTTAATATTCCGTATATGTATGCACAGGTTTTCACAACGTATTTCAGTCCACAAATACATTCAATGAAGTATATCACCAAAAGTCATGTTACAACTGATAAATTGTTTCATTCTGAATTCCTTAGAGCTGTCAAAGTTATGATTAAGATATGAATAAGATTTTCTGTTAGACTGTCCATGTTTGCAAGGGTTACATCTCCGACAATTATATGACCCCACACATTTTTTCATGGAACCAGTGGGACTACTAATTTCCATAGCTTTCAGTTTGCTGGGGGCTAATATTTCTTTTAGACCCCTTTCTGATTTTCAGAAGATGGCCTGTGGTTTGTGTGGGAGTATTATGTTTAGAATTTTAATCACATTTAGAATATATTTAAGAAGGTCTTTCGTCCTAAGTCTATTACTTTTCTATAATGCCTAAGATATGATGTCCTCTGTGTACTCCCTCTGCTTTTCAGCATATACACTTGCTCAGAATATGTTACATGATCACTATAATTATGCTTGATCCTGTAAAACTGGGAGTAAAGAAATATGGGGCAGATGTATTAAGCCAGGAGAGGTGATAAAGCAGTGGATAAAGCAGAGATAAGTGTAAGGTGATAACGCACCAACCAATAATTATGTGTTTGAAAAATTACATCTAGGAGCTGATTGGCTGGTGTTTTATCACCTTACACTTATCACTGCTTTATCACTTCTCCAGGCTTAGTACATATGTCCCAATGTTTTTCAATTTTGTGGTGTGGTTACTTTTGTAATGTAAATAGCTGTTGGTGTCTACATTTTTATACAGTTTTTTTGTAATTACTTTTTCTCCATCTGTAGACAAGATTAAATCCAAAAACTCTATTTGGGTTCTATTGACATTATGAGGGAATTTCATTATATGTGAAGTACTTTTTATTTATAAAATCAATGGTTTTTAAACTTGTTAAATCATGATAATATAATCTATATTCATATATATATATATATATATATATATATATAAATGCAAAAAACCCTCACTCACTCACTCACTCACTCACTCACTCATTGACTGACCGACTCATCAGTAATTCTCTTACTTAACCCTATATCTGCAGATATACGCAACTAAGATCTCCGTATTATCTGACTATTATGTAGTAATATTTTTCACTCGGTGTGCATTAGGGAACACAGTTTTTTCCTACACAGAATTACCCCTCCCTTTTAGCACCTGAGTGACATTACAATCTGATTGAGCAGCTTTCCATTTTGTGTATTGTATTTAGAGAGGCATAGATGGGTCAGCATTAGGAGGGATTGCTGACTCCAGAGTGCCATAGGGGAAGCCAGGGGTATCCCCAGGTAAGCTGGCTCTCAGATGCTGTAGGAGCCATTACCATGTGGCCTTACACTGGGAATTTAACCCAGACATATTTGTAATTATTTATGGGGTGGGTGTGGGGTGCGGTGGCCCCTGTGTTGGTATGGCTGGGCTGCTTCAGGTCGGCACACCCTAACACTTTATTAACACTTATGATTTTCCCTATCACTTTGTATATATTATTTTAATCACACCACTTACATAGCACTTCTGTGCTTCTTATTAACCCCTATTAATTCTCACCTGTGTGCTGACCTGGGGTGGCCGACCTGTGCCGGCATTGTGGGGTCCTGCACCCCGGACCCATACCTAGTATTAGGGACCCCCAGTGACGGAGAAGCCTTGTCGATCGGCCTGGGGGCTTAACCCTATATCTGCAGATATACGCAACTAAGATCTCCGTATTATCTGACTATTATGTAGTAATATTTTTCACTCGGTGTGCATTAGGGAACACAGTTTTTTCCTACACAGAATTACCCCTCCCTTTTAGCACCTGAGTGACATTACAATCTGATTGAGCAGCTTTCCATTTTGTGTATTCCTGATATTTTAGTTAGATGAAATTTAACATAGGTATTCTGCAGGTGGGAAATAGGAAAACTATATGATTAGAATTTTAAAAAATCTCCACTAAGGGGATGAAAAGGGTGGTGACACAATGACGTCATTACTGATGCGTGGCTTGTGTTGTGTGAACAATAATACCCAAACAGACAATCGGATCAAAACTTGGATTGCACCTCCATTGTGTAGAAGTTAATTAACTACAAAAATGGTTATGTCACTTTTAACCGTGTCTGCTATGGGTGCTCCTAGGGTAACGCCAAGAACCATGGATTAATATTTACTTACATTAAGATGTCTCAAATTTAGAGCACTATATATTTACCAAATTGTTAGCACTCATTTATATTTACAACCATGAAAATCAGAAACTCCCATGTGAAAAACAGGTAGAACAGCTAGTATTTTATAAAACCTGATATTTTTATAAAACCAGTTGAGTATGAGTAGATATAATTCTGTTACCACATTCCCATTAAAATATTTGCATAGCTTGGTGCAAAAACTGTGTCCATGGTTGTACCACAGGTTTCGCTATAAAACTGGTCTAAAAATTTTAAATAGTTATGGGTTAAAATGAAATTTTCTATGAGTCTCAGTTAGTATAAAAACAGTTTTAGAGCCTCTTTGCATGCTAAAATCCCATTATCATGAATAATTGAAGTACTATATACATTAATTGTACATTATATTAACCCATAAAAAATCTCCTTCCACTCCACTTTATTTATTGCACAATATTTGAGACACTGGTTGACCTATCAGATAAGATGGTAAGGTTTTTACTAGAGGATTTAAAAATACATCCACATATTCAGATAGATATGATGTTAATGAATCAATATAATTGCAAATCTGCTATAATAGCCTGGAGGATTATCTTAATTATTATGCATTTTTGGCAGGTGATAAAAGATAGGGATAGTGGAATAAGTATTAAACAAGAACTGATATTCATCTTTATTGAAAACATTAGTATATATGCTTTGTACCAAAATTGGTCTTATTTCTGCAAAATAATCCTCTGTGAGGTCTTTGGGTTGTGGATTGTAAAACTTAATGGGGTATATGCAATTAGCGGCGAATCGCGGCAAATTATCGGCCGTTTTTCAATTCGACACAATTCGACAGGCTAATTTCGGCAAGTGGGTGCCGAAATTGACCATATGCAATAAAAAACGGATTCGACAGTCCCGCTGCCGAAAAACGGCCGATTTGACGGATTTGTTCAGTTTTTTTAAAAACGGGAAAAACGGGAAAAAACTCGGAAAAAAATGGCGTGGGGTCCCCCCTCCAAAGCATAACCAGCCTCGGGCTCTTCGAGCTGGTCATGGTTCTAAAAATCCGGGGGGAAAATGGACAGAGGATCCCCCGTATTTTTAAAACCAGCACCGGGCTCTGCGCCTGGTGCTGGTGCAAAAAATACAGGGGACAAAAAGAGTAGGGGTCCCCCGTATTTTGTACACCAGCATAGGGCTCCACTAGCTGGACAGATAATGCCACAGCCGGGGGTCACTTTTATACAGCGCCCTGCGGCCGTGGCATTAAATATCCAACTAGTCACCCCTGGCCGGGGTACCCTGGGGGAGTGGGGACCCCTTCAATCAAGGGGTCCCCCCCCCAGCCACCCAAGGGCCAGGGGTGAAGCCCGAGGCTGTCCCCCCATCCAAGGGCTGCGGATGGGAGGCTGATAGCCTTGAGAAAATGTAAAGAATATTGTTTTTTTCCTGTAGTACTACAAGTCCCAGCAAGCCTCCCCGCAAGCTGGTACTTAGAGAACCACAAGTACCAGCATGCGGGAGAAAAACAGGCCCGCTGGTACCTGTAGTTCTACTGGAAAAAAAATACCCAAATAAAAACAGGAGACACACACCTTGAGAGTAAAACTTTATTACACACCTGCCGACACACACATACTTACCTATGTTGACCCGCCGACTGTCACGTCTCCTGAACCGACGTTCCGGGGTACCTGTGATTTAAATTATACTCACCTCAATCCAGTGTCCAGATATAAATCCACATACTTGGCAAAAAAACAAACCGCATTTACCCGGACCACGCACTGAAAGGGGTCCCATGTTTACACATCAGACCCCTTTCCCCGAATGCCGGGACACCACGTGACTGCTGTGTGGGAGCGAAAGTAAATCCTTTATTTAAATGAATTTCTAGTTATGATAATTGATGAGAGGAAAGATTAAAAATGCCTTTTCTCCAACGTCCTAGTAGATAACGGGGAAGGTACTTAGTACTGTGGGGTATAGAGTGGTCCACAGGAGCCACTGGCACTTTAAGAAATCTTTAGTGTGTGCTGGCTCCTCCCTCTATGCCCCTTCCAAGACCCAGTTTAGGAAAATGTGTCCAAGGAGCTGGGTGCACATTACAGCTCTCCAGAGAGTTTTCTTCAGAGATTTCTTTAGGTTTTTTTTACAGGTATACTGGTTGGCAACCAGTATACCTGTTTCGTGGGACTCCGGGGGAAGGGGTGGGGGGCAGAACCAACTTCCTACAGAGTTAATGGTTCTTATCCCCGCTGACAGGACACAGAGCTCCTGAAGTGCTGATCTCACACTCCCAGAGGGTGAGTCCACACCAGCAGCACGCCGCCACCCCGGAGTAGATGCTGAAGAGAAAAATCCATGGTGTGGTGAGTCAGACTTCGGGGTCCCGGTTAGCGGGTCCCCAGTGTAAATTTGGCAGCATTAGATCGGTGGTCACGGGCCGCGGCTGCCTTGCCCACTGGACCCCATAACTTGCATCGTTAAGGATCTCTGTTAATACAGGGGTCGTCTGGACACAAAATAAGGGCTGTTTAAGGCAAATATAGGCTAAAAAGCCATCATGCCGGTATAAATAAGTGGGTGTGGCTTTCCAGAGAGCGGGACCAGGCAGCAAATGGCACCATTTTTCACACAGGGCTGCTGCTGAACACTGCACAGAGGCTGATCCTTAAGGAATTCACTAGAACCACCAACAGTACTGGTACCAAGTGGGGTTTTAGACTGGAGGAGTGCATAATGACAGCAGTTACTGCTGTCTAGTGCAGTTAGATTCTGAGACTGAGTCTCAAGATGTGGAAGAGGGAGAGGTAGAGGTGGAGGAGGAAGGTTCCTTAACCCCAGGGGTGGAAGCCCTTATTTATGCTATCAGAGAAGTGCTTCATATGCCTGAAAAGGAAGCAGATCTGGGGGAGGAATTGCATATTAATGTTAAGCCAAAATCCTCTGCCACATTCCTGGTGTCAAAAGAATTAAACACCGTAGTTAAGGAAGCATGGATAAACCCTGACAAAAAAATTGTCACCCCTAAAAGGGTGCTAAACTTCTTTCCTTTCCCAGAGTTTAGGAAAGTGTAGGAGAATCTGCCTATGGTTGATACTTCAGTATCCAGACAATCCTGCAAATTGGTGCTTCCCGTACCAGGGGTTATTTCACTGAAAGAACCAACTGACCACAAAATTGAGACTACTCTCAAATCACTATACATGGCAGCAGGTGTATTCCAACATCCTACCGTGGTCTGTGGGTGGATTGCTAGAGCCATAGTAAAATGGTCTGATATTATCATTAAAGGTTTTGATACGCTGCCTCAAGATGAGACCATCATGCTAATGCATCATATCCAGGATGCAGCAAATTTTATGTGTGAAGCGGTTAAGGAGTTAAGCATCATTCACAGCTGTACTACGCCTATGGCGGTCAGTGCTCGAAGAGCCTTGTGGTTGCGACAATGGTCAGAGGATGCAGATTACAAAAATGGAGTTGAAAATCTCCCATTCACAGGTGAGGCCTTGTTCGGGGTGGAACTGAACAAGTGGATATCCCAAACAACAGCGGGTAAGTCCACATATCTGCTGTCTGCTGTGCTCCCTTCCATCCGTCCCTATCTGGGACCCGCACTGTATTCCTTTTGTGTGGCCAGATTTAGAGGCAGAGCCAGAGGTGCCTCCAATGCAGCTAAATGATCTCGGGGTAAGTCCCACAGACCAGCAACTACCGGAAGTGTGACCCAGCCTTCAGGTTCTGCTTCTGCGAAGCCCACCGCATGATGGTTGGCTCCAGCAGAGGGGAAAATTCCAGGTGTGAGCTCGATTGTTGAACTTCGCTTACATGCGGGGGGAGTCCTGCAGGGATCATTGGGTGAGGGATCTCATTTCACAGGGCAATCGCCTGGAATTTCAAGAGGTACCAGCTCACAGATTCTGCAGGTCAGGCTTACCAGCTTCACCTGTAGCAAGAGTTACAAGAGGCCATACAAAAACTTCTTTCAATAGAAGTCATTGTTCCTGACCCCCTGAGCTACAAGCAAGAGGTTTCTACCCAAGTCTTTTCTTGGTTCCCAAAATGGACGGTTTGGTCTGTCCGATATTAAACCTCAAGAATTTGAACCCTTATTTGCAGGCATTCAAATTCAAGATGGATTCTCTAAAGGCATTAATATCCTGCCTGGAGGAGGGGGAATTTCTGGTCTCCCTGAATATCAAGGATGCACATCTGCATATTCCAATATGGCCTCCTCATCAAGCGTTCCTACACTTTACTGTACTGGACCAACACTGCCAGTTTCAGGCTCTACCCTTTGGCCTGTCAACGGCGCCAAGGGTATTCACGAAAGTGATGGCAGAGCTTCATTTCAGGCGATACAATATGGCAGGTTTCATGCCCGGCCGTCCCAATTGGATCTCTTGGACAAGTGGTCAGGGTCTCACCTATCCATGCACCGGTGTATAACACTATCTCCGAGAGCAAGGATTGCCTTGTTTTGGTGGCTGCAGATTCCACATCTGGTGCAAGGTCTGAGTTTCAAAGTCCAGTCTTGGACTTTACTAACAACGGATGCCAGCCTCCGGTGACCCAGGGGGCCCAGTTCCAGGGAAAGTGGTCAAGCCAGGAAGTGAAACTTCCGGTCAACATTTTGGAACTCAGAGTGATTAACAATGAGCTTCTTCAGGCCCTCCCTCTCCTGCAGAGTCAGGCCATCCAAGTGCAGTCGGACAACGCCACGATGGTGGCTTACATAAACCGACAAGGAGGAACAAGAAGCAGGGCTGCAATGAGAGAGGTATCAAAGATACTCCTCTGGGCGGTGTCAAATGCAAGAGCGATATCGGTGATATTCATTCCAGGAGTGGACAATTGGGAAGCGGACTTCCTCAGCAGGCACGACCTCCATCCGGGGGAATGGGGTCTTCACCCCCAGGTGTTTCAACAGTTGATTCACAGGTGGGGTTGTCCACAGATAGACCTGGAGGCATCCCATCTCAACAAGAAACTCCGTTGTTATTGCTCCAGAACGAGAGATCCGTGAGCGACGGCGGTGGATGCTCTGACTGCTCCGTGGTCTTAGCAGTATGTGTATCTGTTTCCTTTCCAAGAGTACTAAAAAGGCTAAAAAGGGAAAGAGTTCAGGCGATTCTGATCACCCCAGATTGGCCTTGAAGAGCATGGTATGCAGATGTCTCTGGAGGATCCATGACTGCTACCGTTGATCAAGGATCTTCTTCAACATGTACCATTCATCTATCCAGACTTTCAGCGGCTACGTTTGATGGTTTGGAAGTTGAGAGGCAGATTTTGAAGAGAAAGGGTCTCCATCCCATGGTGGTGTCCACCATGATGTAGGCTCATAAGGTGGTCACGTCTAAACATTACCACCATATCTGGAAGAAATATGTCTCATGGTGTGAGGGAAAAAGTTGCCCTCCTGTGGAGTTCAGCCTTAGCCGGTTTCTACTTTTCCTGCAAGCAGGAGTGGATTTGGGCCTATGTTTATGCTCTATCAAAGTTCAGATTTTGTTTCTCTCCATTTTCTTCCAGAAACAATTGGCTTTGTTGCCGGAGGTGCAGACCTTTTTGAAAGAAGTTTTCCACATACAGCCACCTTTTGTTCCTCCCACAGCTCCGTGGGATCTCAATATGGTTTTGGCTTTTCTCCAGTTGGACTGGTTTGAGCCTTTGAATAAGATGGACTTGAAATATCTGACATGGAAGACTGTCATGTTGCTAGCATTAGCTTCCACCAGACGTGTTTCAGAATTAAAGGCCTTATCCTATAAGAGCCTGTATCTCATTTTTCATGAGGATAGGGCCGAGCTTAAAACTCGGCCGCAGTTTTTACCAAAGGTGGTGTCGGCTTTCCATGTAAATCAACCTATTGTGGTTCCAGTTTTGTCCGAACCTTCAGTTGCCCCACGTTAACAGGACTGCTCGTTATAAGAAATCTGACTCACCATTTGTCCTGTATGCTTCGACCAAAATTGGTTGGCCTGCTTTTAAGCAGTCCATTGCTCATTGGATCAGGTTGACCATCCAACAAGCTTACACTTCGGCAGCACTGCAGCTGCCGACTTCTATTCAGGCCCACAAGGTCGGTGGACTCTTCCTGGGCAGCTGCTCGGGTTGTCTCAGCCTTACAGTTGTGCCGAGCGGCTACTTGGTCTGGTTCAAACACATTTGGAAAATTCTATCGGTTCAATACTTTGGCCAGGAATGACCTAAAGTTTGGCCAGGCGGTTTTGCAAGGGTCTTAGCACTCTCTTACCCATTCTGGGAGCTTTGGTACTTCCCAACAGTACTAACTACCTTTCACAGTATCCACTATGGACTATGAGAAAAGGAATTACTGGTAGGTATCAAATTCCTATTTTTTCATATGGTTTGCGACTATCGAAGATTTCTTCTTTTTTTGTTTCATTCTTCTGTCTCTCCATTTTCCCCTTCTTCTAAGAGTCTTCTTTTTAGGGGCAAGGCTGGCTTTATGTTTTCATTGAAAGCTGTTCTTTGCTTTGTATCCATGTAGGGCCTCACAGAGTTCGGGAATAAAAAATTATTCTCACTTTCTGAATGAAATTTAGTTAGAGCTGAATAAAGATTTCTAAGTGTAATTGTATACTTTCTAAAGGAGATGGATGTGTAGCATGCTGTGTTCTAGGTCTTGTCCTGGAAATAACCTACTCTTTTTGGTTCTGTTTAGTCTTACTGATTTCACTATGGTCTCTTGTCCATTGTTTCAATCTAGACCAGTTCTAAACTCTGTCATTACTGTAATCCTGTTTATCCCTATAAAATATCTTAGTCTTATTCCTAATATCCTTCTCTTCAATACTTTCTAATTTTTGTTGAGGACATTCTCATTATTCTTGAATTCCTCACTATCCTTGAAAGTAGTTTCTTTAATCTTGAGATGTTCCTCTATAATGACTAGATCCTTCTTTGTCTCCTTTATAATACAATTCATAAGGTTTAGTGGGCATTCATGTGAGATCATATCCTTTCCTCTAACTGGGCATTTTCAATCCCAAAGGTAGGGTGTTTTAGTAGCCTAGCCCTCTCAGGATTCTAATAACCTTCAAATAATGCTCCAACCCTTTGATATTCCACCTCCCACCCTAACAGTTTGTTTGCCAGAGACTTTTCCAGGTCCTAGAAAGAGCAGTCAATATTCTCAATAATATTAATGGTACAGCGGTTACTTTCTTCTTTAAACACTCTTTTGCATAAATCCAACCTCCTTGATCCTAAGTCACACAGTCTGAACATTTTCACAGTGCAGTGCATCACCAATATCCAAAGTTACCAAAGCAGGATATGTGAAAATAAGGGTATAGGTGCCACACATTTTACTGAATAAGTGACTGTGGAAAGGCTTGACAGTTGATTAACAGGACAATATGGTCACACTTATCCCACTTTCTTTCGTAGGTGTCAGCTTAGCCCGTCAATATACCGGCAGGTAGAATGGCGATACACTTAGAACAAGAAGGGAAGAAAGCAAGCGCCTAATAGTGTAGTAATCAAACAGTCCTTATTGATTACAATAAAATATAATGATTACGTGTAGCACACAGATGCTAAATAATAGCATATTAGTATGGGTCTTTTTCTTCCTGTCATATCTCCACCGTGGACTGGAAGCGAGACACTGCCAATTACCTGGTTTGTAAGTCTGTGGAATGCTGCCTGATCTCTCTCTCTCTCTCTCTCTCTCTCTATATATATATATATATATATATATATATATATATATAATACCAGCATGCAGTACGGCACTCCTCTGTCCTACCAGGGTAGTGGCTCCGGAGCCCTCCTTAAGGGGTCTGCAGCCCCAATATATACCAGTATACCAGATATGATGGCGGCACTCGGAGACTTCCAAACTCAGGTTAAACTTAAGCAAATATGTGCATTTATTTTTCAATGTTTCGGGGGCTGAACCCCCTACATCAGCCGGTTGAAGGGGGTTCGGCCTTCGAAACGTTGAAAAAGAAATGCACATATTTGCTTAAGTTTGCCTAAGTTTGGAAGTCTCCAAGTGCCGCCATCGTATCTGGTATATATATATATATATATATATATATATATATATATACTGTATATATTAATAAGTAAAATATTGCACCTTGTGGCTTTTCTGAACATATATATATATATATATATATATCTACAAACAGAAAACCCAGCACTCACCATAGCAAGCTCACTTATCCTCAACACATCAATAAATAAATGGTGGGGGTTTAGTTAGTGAATTGGCCAATGCACAGAAGCCTGCAATACGATCGCCACAGTACCCCACCTTCATGCAGGTCCTACACTATAACAGAGTCTTAAAACCTGGCAACTGTTTAACACATAACATAACTGCAAATATGCCTACTTGGTTTAATGTGCACCTGCCAAATACCTTATGGCTTTTAAAGGTACACTAGTCACCTGACACTGGCTGATAAATTACTAAGGAACAGCTGACACAGATTAAGGATAATAGAGTCTACATAGGGGTGCATGAGAAAGCTAGTGGTCACAGTTAATAAGAGTTAACCATAGATTAACCCTGCAATATACACACAAATATAAAACCACAGCACTCGCCACCCCAGAAGCGGGGCACACAAGTGCACTCACCACTCATAGGGTGGGGTGCACATAACCTCGGCACTCGCCACCCCAGAAATGGGGCACACAAATGCATTTACCACTCATAGGTGGGGTGCATGTAGCTCATGACCACATCACTCAAATACATACAAACAGATAACCCAGCACTCACCATAGCAAGCTCACTTATCCTCAACACATCAATAAATAAATAAATGATGGGGGTTTAGTTAGTGAATTGGCCAATGCACAGAAGCCTGCAAACTGATTGCCAAGGTACCCACCCTTTATGGAGGTCCTACACCATCACAGAGTCTTAAAACCTGGCAACTATATAAAATCGTATATGTATGTATGTATGTATGTATGTATGTATGTATGTATGTATGCATGCATGTATGTATGTATATATGTTCCAGCATAACTCTGGAATGCTTGGAGCAATTTACACCAAACTTGGTACACACATGCCTTACAATTTGTAAAGAAATACTGTGGGGGTTAGACACCCCTAGCAACCCTAGGGGTGGCGGTGGGAAGGGGGTGACATGTAAAAATGCATAGTTTCTGGGCATAACTCAGGAATGCCTGGAGCAATTTACACCAAACTTGGTACACATATGACTTACAATCTGGACAAATAAACTGTGGGGGCAAGACACCCCTAGAGGTGGGGGTGGGAGGGGGGTGACATGTAAAAAGCCATCGTTTTTGGCATAACTCTGGAATGCCTGGTGCAATTTACACAGAGACACACATGGATAGGGACAGGGGCACCCACGTGTAAGGGCAGAGGCACCCACGGGGAGGGACAAAGGCACACATGGGTAGGGGCAGAGGCACCCATAGGTACAGATGGAGCCACGCTAGTCGTGGCTCCGTCTGTGCTTAGGCGCACCTAGGACTCGGCGTCTCTGTCTCTGACTGGCCGCACGTGCCCATGATGGAGATGCGCCCCATTCACTTGAATGGAGAGCGTCTCTGTTCATGTGCCCGGACAGAGATGCTCTGAATAGAAGCATATCTGTGCACTCCCGGCGTGACTAGGCAGACGGATCGCATAGTCATGCCAGGAGTCCCTCTTTGTGATGAAGCCGCCTCAGATGAGCACGGCTCCATCTGTAAGTATAGAGGCACACAAGGGTAGGGGCATAGGCACACACAGGTAGGGGCAGAGGCACACACAGGTAGGGATACAGGCACATACAGGTAGGGGCAGAGGCAAACATGGGTGGGGCAGAGGCACCCATATGTAAGGATAGAGGCACACATGGGTAGGGGCAGAGGCACCCACAGGTAAGGATAGAGGCACACGGGTAGGGGCAGAGGCACACACAGGTAGGGGCATAGGCATATGGGTAGGAGCAGAGGCACCTAGGGTAAGGGCAGATGCACACATTGGTAGAGGCAGAGGCACACACGGGTGGGGGCAGAGACATACTTTAGCTAAGCAAGGAGACCTAGGGCCCTTTGACATAGAGTCAGCCTGCAAACCTAACATATTTCACATACAGCGGGCGTATGTCAAACAAATCTTATTGACTTTTTTGATTGTGTGACTAAAGTGATGGATAAAGGTGGAGCCATGGATATAGCTTATCTAGACTTTAGTAAGGCTTTTGACACAGTTCCACATCGCAGACTGCTAAATAAACTTGAAAGTTTGGGATTGGATATTAGGATTATTGAATGGATAAGATCTTGGTTGAAGGATAGAAAACAGAGAGTTGTGGTAAATGGAGTGCATTCACAGGAGGGAAATGTTACTAGTGGAGTACCCCAGGGATCTGTACTTGGACCAGTGCTTTTTAATATATTTATTGGTGACATTGCAAATGGCATTAAAGGGAAAGTATGCCTTTTTGCAGATGACACAAAGGTATGCAACAGGGTAGACACACCAGGTGGGGTAACACAAATGATTGAGGATCTAGGTAGACTAGAGGAATGGTCAAGAGTCTGGCAATTACAGTTTAATGCCAAAAAATGCAAAATCATGCACTTGGGTCTCAAAAATCCTAAAGCTAAATACAGTATTAATGGCACTATACTGGAAACTACTGAGAAGGAAAGGGATCTAGGAGTTACTATTTCAGATGACTTAAAGGCAGGTAAGCAATGTAACAAGGCAATGAGGAAGGCTAGTCAGATGCTTGGCTGCATTGGGAGAGGAATCAGCAGCAGAAAGAAAGAAGTAATAATGCCACTGTATAGGTCATTGGTACGGCCTCATCTAGAATACTGTATTCAGTTCTGGAGGCCATATCTTCAAAAGGATATTAATACATTAAAAACTGTACAAAGGAGGGCAACTAAAATGGTGCATGGCCTACATCACAAAACATACCCAGAAAGACTAAGAAATCTCAATATGTATAGTTTGGAGCAGAGAAGGGAAAGGGGGGACATGATAGAAACTTTCAAATATATCAAGGGTTTTAACAAAGTCCAGGAGGGAAACATTCTCCAAATGAAGAGAAGCAAAAGGACACGAGGACATGCACTGAGACTGGAGGGGGGGAGGTTCAGGGGAAATTTGCGGAAAAATTATTTTACAGAAAGGGTAGTGGACAAGTGGAATAGCCTCCCATCAGAGGTGGTAGAGGTTAAGACAGTAGAGCAATTTAAACATGCATGGGATAGACATAAGGATATCCTTACAAAGAAATAAGGATCAAATAAGGTTAGAGATAAAAAAAAAAAAAAATAATAAAAAAAAAAAAAAAGGGGCAGACTAGATGGGCCAAGTGGTTCTTATCTGCCGACAAATTCTATGTTTCTATGTAGCTTGGCCTGTCGTCCCATCATTTGCAGCACTGAGCAGGGCAGCATCAGAGGCAGGACGGGGCAGAGAAGGAGGTGCATTACTCTCCTCAGCACAAGCATTTTGACAGCATTAATCCGGGGAAGCCCAGAGGTGCGGCCTGACAAAGATTGGCACTATTCTTTAAATTCTGTAGCGAAGCACGGGTATTCAGCTAGATATATATATATATATATATATATATATATATATATATATGAAGAGGTTTTATGGCAGAGGTATCAAACCTTAGAGATAAAGTGGAGGAGTTGCCAATAGCAACCAATCAGCTTAGTTTGTAGCTGTAATTTATCTAGTAGGTCTACAAAATGACAGAAGCTAATTGGTTGCTATGGGCAACTTCTCCACTTTATCTCTCCACTTTAATATGTGATACATCTCACCATATGTGGTACTGCAAACTCAATAATCAGTAATACGTGCTAAAACTGCTGTAATTATACTATAGCATTCAAAATATAAACTAAAAAGTATTCAGTTTGAAAAAATATAAAAAACAAAACTCTAATAATAACTGTACCGAGGAAGAAGGAAATGAGGTCACATGTACAAAATTGACACTATTTTAGAACCATGTCCTTGAAATAAAATAGCTTTGCTTTTTGCATAAGAAATGCAGTTTTTATCAGCCTAGCTGCTGTTTTGGTATAATCTGCTGTATCAGATGTTCTAGCCTACATGATACATGCATAAATAGAAATTCATCATTAGCATTAATTATTCACTCAGGCATTTACAATACCAAAAGCATGCTCCACATAAGACGGGATGGAATTAGTAACACCTTATTAAACAGATCACCTTAAATAGAATCATTAGCCCCAGAGGTAATGCAGCTTCACTGCTGTCACATACTGAATTTACAGTCTGCAAAAAGTACCTACTTAAGCAGTAAAAAGTCAGTTGATATTTTCCCTACATGTGCAACATTATTTTACATTAATTTCATTATTTAAGTTAGCAATCATATTCGTTAATATTGTCATTCAAACAAATAAAAAAACAGTAATGGGCCTTACACACTGAAAGATTTAATTGAACGATATGAACGTTCTCGTTCATTAATCAATGAGAACTCAGTGTGTAGGCACCAACGATGAACGATGCGCGGTCCCGCGCTCATTCATCATTGGTGCCCCGTCGCTTATGCATGCAGGCCGATATGGACAATCTCGTCCATATTAGCTTGCACTGCTATGGAGCCGGGTGACGAGGGGAGTGAAGAAACTTCACTCCCCCGTCACCTCCCCCCGCCGCCGGGTCACCTGTCTGCTGTATCGGCAGTCGGGCAGCTCGAGTCTGTAGGGCCCATAAGAGAGAGCATCACTTTTTAAGACTTTAGATTTTGTTTTCAATCCTTTCTTTTACGATATTTGGACATTTTCAATCCCATGATGTGGCCCTTAATCCGGCACAGGGCTGGATCTCTCTAATCTGCACACTAAGGGCCTAATTCAGACCTGATCGCAGCAGCAAAATTGTTCTGTAATGGGCAAAACCATGTGCACTGCAGGGGGGGGGGGGGGAGGCATATATAATGTGCAGAGAAATTTAGATTTGGGTGGGTTATTTTGTTTCTATGCAGGGTGCATACTATTTGCTTTATTTTTACACTGCAATTTAGATTTCAGTTTAAACACACCCCACCCAAATCTAACTCTTGTCATCATCATTAGTGCGTAGTTGCACAAATTGTATCTTTGGTGTAAAAAATACATTTGAAAACAGACATACAGTATGTATGCTTTGGCACAACTCTTCATAGCCTGAAATTCCATCAACATACCTTCAGTGAACATTTTCTATATGAGAATGCCCATTACAGCCCAGTTACTCAACTTCAGGGGCACATTTACTAAGCAGTGATAAGAGCGGAGAAGTGAGCCAGTGGAGAAGTTGCCCATGGCAACCAATCAGCACTGACGTAGCATCTTAATTTGCATACTATAAAATACTACAGAGCTGCTGATTGGTTGATGGGGAAATTTCTCCACTGGCTCACTTCTCCGCTTTTATCACTGCTTAGTAAATGTTCCCCTCAGTCACAAGTGGAGGTGCAACTGAGTTGCATCAGAATCTGCATCATCACTTTGCAGATGAAGTTGCTTTCAACTGTGCACCATCCCCTATGTGTTTTGTGGAGCACAGTTTGATTTTTTTCTTGAATGGTTTCCTCATTTAGTATCTAAGACCTGATTCAGAGCTGGTGTGAAAAAATAGGGCCGTTTGTGCACCATATTTACACCATGCGTAAAAATGCAATAAAACAAAACATGCTATATACAGTCCAGCACATACAGATGGAAATCAACATTGGCAGCAGATGCACCAATTTTTCCAACAGGCTTTCACATAAATATAGAACTACAGTGTGGAGTTATCATAATTATGTAGAGAAAGCAAAGACTGAGAGCATTACTTCAGGAGATTACAATCTTGAGTGACAAGCAGTAGAGGGTAGAATCTGAGTGTTAGAATGAGAGGTGGAAGTCTAGCAAAAAAAAATTACTTTAAGGGCACATTTTATGTCTGGGAGGCTTGGTGAATGTCTAATGGAGAGTAGTTCATTGCAGAGGTTGATAGTGGATTAGGAGAAATCCCGAATGCATGAGTGGACAGTAGAGATGTGTGTCTGACTATTTTTCCTCATTTTGATTTCAGCTGTAATTCATAGTCCAGTTTTTGTTCTGATTCTGGTTCTGCGAAAATGTCATGACTGTTATTAGTTTTGCGTTTATTTTAAAAATATACAAAAAAAGCAAAAATCACATAATTTGGGCCTTTTTTGTTCCTAGAGTATTATCAACTTCAATAACATTAATTTACAGTAATTTTCACTCAGTTTTAACCACTTCACAGCTCACAACCTTTTTTCATCCAGTTTAAGGCAAAAGGCTGTACAGAGCTAACTGGCTGAGTAAGCTAACTGACAGTGAGGTGAGGCCTAGCGGTAAAAACACAATAAAAGAAGAATTAAAAAAAAGATAGATTAATTGATTAAGGTAGGCAACTGTATAGTCCACATTATCAATATTAATGTACTCAACATACACAAGTTGTACAATTTACTTTTTCTCAAATGACAATTAAGCGAATCACCTTGCTTATATTGAATATGTCAACAATAAATGAAGAATAAAAAAAGGTTGATTGATTGATTGTAATATATATTGGCAACTGTATTGTCCACTAGGGAAAACACTGATGTGAATGAACTTTTCTATGTGAGACCTAGCAACAAAAAGACAATAAAAGAAGAATAAAAAAATTGATTCATTGATTGTGGTAGGCTTTTACAACTGTATGGTCTACTAATAAAGACACTAATGCAGGCATTCCCAACCACGGTCCTCAAGGCACACCAACAGTGCAGGTTTTAGTGATATCCAGGCTGCAGCACAGATGGTTAAATCAAAATAACTGATTTACTAATTAAGTCATCTGTGCTGAAGCCTGGATATCACTAAAACCTGCACTGTTGGTGTGCCTTGAGGACCGTGGTTGGGAAAGCCTGCACAAATGTAAATGAACTTTTCTCTACAAGGCCTAGCAGCAAAAAGACAATAAAAGAAACAAAAATGATTGATTGACTGTGGTAGGCATTGGTAAATGTATGGTCCATATTCTCTGTGAGGTATGGCCTAGTAGCATAAAGACAATAAAACTAAAAAGAAGGTCACCAATGCCCCTCCAGAATGCAGCCCATAGTGAAAATAGAGCTATAACCAATACAAATATCTATGCAAAAAGACCATCCCTAATGCCCCCCCCCAAAAAAAAAAAAAAAACAACAACAACTTACAGTCCATTTTAAATAGAAAAGTGGTGCAAGATAGAATGTTTCCTTAGGCCCTCCCATTCACTTTTATGTTTAATATGAAAAAGGACACGCATAATTTAACAAACCAAGCACTTCAGCAACAGGGACTGACACTTTTGTGACTGAAGTGCTTGGTTTGTTTAGGCCCCCACATTTTTGGAGGGACTATCTCCATTCACTAATGAGGAGGCTGATGATGAGGGTGTTAATTATATTATAATCTTGTAAAAAAAATCATGAACTTGCCACAAATGAAAGAACATGGAGGGAGTGCCTAGATAGCTTACATTCCTGCCTTTACTAACTTTGGCCTCACAAATATAGCAGATGCCTTCACAAATGTTATTAGGATTTGGGGGGAAAACTATTCCATACCCAAAAAGTGAATTTTTTTGGTCTTAATGGCTTTCTTTTTTTTATCACAAGCAAGAACTGTATCAACTGGTGGCTGACTTATAGAAACAACATCATCAACATCCCTATCTTCAGTGTCAGATAGTAATAGTACACACATATCCCCTCATCCTGTTCCACTTTGACACAAGACACAAGCATCCTCAATTTCTATGATGTCCGCACCATCAACTTAACTTTTATTGCTCCCCACATGTGCAGATGGTGCAGAAATGGTGGAAAGAGGCAGAAGAGGCTTATCTATGAGGACAGTGTGAGAAACGTCAAACTCACACATACTGTAGTTAATGTGGACAACCCTCAGATATGTGTGATGGTTTTCTGTCCACCATTTTAATAGTCTTCTTGGTACCCTTTCTTTTTCTGTAGTACTGCTACGCTTGTACCCCTATTCCTTCCACCATCCCTTTCCTCTATGCGCTCTTCCTTATTTGACTTACTGTATGCATAGTGTTTTTTGTTGTTTTCATTCTACATGTGAAATATGGCTCCCCTGTGTTGCTCACTGTACTTGTTTTTTTACTATTCTGGCAATTTCTGTGAGCTCACTAAATAAAGAGTTAAAATAAACAACACAGATATGCAAAGGGGAAGGATTCCCAGAAACACATTGAAGCCGTAATCTGCAAAGTCGGGGAATACCAGGAGGACAAAGGACCATTTTTAGCATCCGCATTGAGGACTCCACGACTGCAGCGTGGTCTCGTGCAGGTCCCAGACTCTTATCTAGTATCTGGACTTTGCTTTATTCTAAAACATAAAGTTTTGTATTTGCTGTGTATTCCTCACATGTTGTGGAGGTGCTATCCATATATTTTTTATCATTCAAATATTTTTAACTCACCTGGCGGACTTGTTTACATCATATGATCCAAAAAGATACTTTGATGTGCATGCGGGCCAGAACATACATGTAAGTGTATTTTCATAGAGCATGTCAGGTGTATGGGAATGATCTGAAGCTATCGTTTCCATTACAAAGATACCTTTATGTGAACTTGAGATAGAAGTGTAATGTAAGTGTGTATCTATAAGGGAGCGATGAGAACTCCATCAACTTATTTCCCATTGGATTAAATCCTATCTGAACATTCTCTTTTTTCCCCAGTGCTGGTTTTTAGCATTATTTTCTTGTACAGATATGCATAAGGGCTGACCTGACACTGGTATGGAACCGAGATCTTGCACACTACAGGTCTCTTGACTGGTAAAGCCTAGTGATAATTAATGAAAAGTTGTGGTTATACCACATGCTTTGTCGTCGTCCCCTGCTCCCAGTTTTTGCACTACCAAAGGCTTAAGAATTTGCAATTTTTCATAATTCTTGGATGCAACAGCATGTGATCTGTGCAGTGCTTGAATACCTTGGATGGATTTATGCTATATTTGCAGTTGGATAGAGGTTTACAAACCTATGGGAATTGACAGTGGGTTCTTTAGAAAATGTGACCTGTATTTTGAAGGTAGAAACCTCTGTCAATCTGTGGCGATCCTCTGTATAACTAACCTTTAAAAAATGTACTCCTTACTTTTTAGAATTTTTTTTACAGCACAATATATGATCCTTGTTTTTATGGCAGGTAAAATTTAAACTTTTGTTTACAGAATGCAAGAACGTTCATTGGATGTAGTACTTTGTTGTACAGGTTGAGATAAAAGAGATTGTCCAGTAACAGAAATGCTTTACTTTGTAAAGGAGGTTACATTTTTAAATTAGTACAACATTCTAAGGAGTAGATTGTATTGGACTCAAACTGTCTCATCACCACTTTCAACTCCTCCTCTGCTCCCCACTCTCTGCCAACCCTTCTTACTTTCTGCCCTTGTCTTTGCCACCCACTTTGCATCAAAAGTGGGTCTCCCAACTCTACCACTTTGCATCTAAAATTGGAGCCATACATCCGGACACCAGTTACCACCATCAGCACCCCATCCTCTTCTTTCCCAGTATGCCTCTTTCCATTTCCCCCCATCCATTTTACCATCTCTAACTTCTTTCTTGCAAGATGTTTGAGAATAGCTCATGGCCCTAATCTTGTCTCCCCACTCTACCTCCTTCTTTGACCCTATCCCTTTTCCGCCCTCTCTTCTCCCTCTTTCTTGTTGCCAGTACCCATCTTACCCAACTCTAAAATCTATCTTGCTCATCAGATACTGTCTCCTCCCCATTTAAGAATGCCCTTGTCTCCCCATTCTTAAAAAAGACACCATTGATCCTAACACTTTAACTACTGTCACATCTGTCTCCTCCCCTTTGCCTCCAACCTCCTTGTGCAGAAAGTCTACCACCACATTATCACCTTTCTTTCCTCCCATTGCCTCCTTGACCCTTTGCAGTCTGGCTTTAATTCTCTGCACTCTACAGACACCACTTTCACTAAAATTATCAATGACCTGTGAACAATGACCTGTGACAATTAACACCTAATTTCCCATGTCAACAAAACCTGTTGTCCCCATGTCCCACTATATAACTATCTACATTCAATTTGTGTGCTTGTACATGTGTTTGAATCAGCCTTAATATTAGAATATACAGGAATATGTTATGTTATCTGTTAAACTGTATGTGGGTTATTCCTGTTAGCAGCATTAGAGCTTCCTTTTATTTACAGTACTTAAACCACAGGTGACACTCATTTAAGGTACCACTGTCTCTTTTGTTTGCTCCCTATTGTCCAACATTGAGTTATGCCAGACAGACAGTAGTTGGTCCCAGCAGGGAGTTGCCTGAGAGATGACATTTCAGGGAGTTTGTAGGGGCTGGATATTGAAAAGATCTGAATCTTTTATAAAAGCCATTGGGCAAGGCATTCCTTTGAGGGGGAAGAGAATGTGATACAGATGGGCAATTATAAGGGCTGAGGGGTGGAGTCACTGACCCTAGGCTAACAGGTAAAAGCCAAAAATACAAAAACAACTCTAGGCACTGGTCGTTATTCAAATAACAATATCTTTAGTTTAGTTTTAAATCAACTGAAGCTCCACCAGGAGATCACTGACTAGATCTCCAAAAAAAGTTAAATAGAACGAAAATTTCTCTATGAAGCACTGTTGTTTCAAAGCATAAAACACTTTTAATTAAAAAAAAAATTATTTTATTTTATCCATACACATTCTGTATACAATTATAACCCACATAGCAGTTGTTTATAATGTTACATATACTTTATAAAAAACATAGAGGCTGCTACTGTAGCAAATATACTATTTTTAGTCACACAGTTTCATCTTAAATAGTCAATTTTAACAGTATCAGTTTATCTTCTGCAACACTGTAGAACAAACAAAATGATACTTGTATCTAAAAGAAAAATAGTTATTTGTATTCAGTTTGATACCAATCCTACGGGCACACTGTCACAGAGAGACTCAGTCAAAGGACATTTATAGACAGCTGCAGCCGCCCACAGCCCCACCGCTGTTCGAATATACACTAGACACCCAGCCTGTGGTGAGTTGATCCTGGGTACTGGCACCCTCCACAGTTTTACTGACATTGAATAATGTTAGTAAAAAAAAAAAAAAAAAAAAATATATATATATATATATATATATATATATATAGTCATATATTGCCGGCACTCACTTGTCCAATACAGCATGCCGCGGTGCAGCGTCATAAGATTCACAGCTACATATAAGACACGGCACTCAGAGTCGAGATAATCAGCAAAATACAAAACTGTATTATGGTCGACTCTGAGTGCCGTTTCTTATATGGAGCTATATATATATATATATATATATATATATTTATGTATGTATATATACAGTATATATATATATATATATATATATATATATATACACAGTGCTTAAAGTGGTCCTAGAGAGGTGGTGGAACTCACCCCCCTCCCCACGGCGCCCATGAAACAAAGGTATTGCGCGCGCCTACGGCGCGCGCAGCAAAAAGGGGTGTGGTCTCAAAAGAAAGGGGCGTGGTCACACAATAGTAATAATGCCCACAGTAGTAGTACCCAAGTGGAAATTTTGAAGTGGGGGTATGGAAAAGTGAAGGGTGCAATTATGTGCGCGCCGAAGGTGCGCGCACTCCTGACAAGGGGGCGTGGCCATGCAAAAGGGGGCGTGCCTTTCAGTGTAGTTTACCACACCATATACCCCTTATACACATTATGCACCACAATAGTAGGACCCCTTTCACATTATAGCTCACAGTATGAGCCGAAATTCACATTTATACCACACAGTATGAACCACATTCATATTACACCACACAGTATGAGCCAAATTCACATTACACCACACAGTATGAGCCAAATTCACATAACACCACACGGTATGAGCCGAAATTCACATTACACCACACAGTATGAGCCGAAATTCACATTATAGCACACGGTATGAGCCGAAATTCACATTATAGCACACAGAATGAGCCAAAATTCACATTATAGCACAGAGAATGAGCCGAAATTCACATTATAGAGTGACAGAGTGACAGGGAGAGTGACAGCAGGGACATGGAAAGTGACAGCAGGGATATGGAAAGTGACAGCAGGGGAATACAGTAGAGACTAGGGAGAGAGAAAGGCAGCAGGTTAGATTACCTGTTTAGCAGCGGCGGTGGTCTGCGGTGCTGTGGATGAGTAGGCTGTGGTAGGCGTGACGTGGAGGCTGTGGGCCTCGGAGATAGTGCGGAGGAGGAGGCTGTGGGTGCGCAGAGGTCCGAGGGCGGGGCGGCAGAAGAGGCTGAGGGCGGCTGCAGTGGATCTGGAACCAGGCTGGCTGTATTATCCCTGCTGCCGCATCGAGCTCCTGTGACCACGGCGCTAATATTTCAAAACTGCTGCGGACCGGCAGCCAATCAGCGACAGATTTGAACTAGTAGTGCCGCGGTCACAGAAGCTCGATGCAGCGGCAGGGATAATAAAGCCGGCCTGGTCCCAGATCCGCTGCAGCTGGGAGTCTGGAACCTGGGCTTCCAGTGCGGCGGCGATGGTAGGGGCGGAGCGACGGAGGGCGGACCGGGAACGCAGCTTCTTTGTCGGCCCATACAGTAATGCCCCCAGCAGTAGCATCCCTTATACAATGCCCACAGTAGTAGTGCCCCTTATGCAATGCCCCCAACAGTAGTGCCCCTTATGAAGTGCCCCCTTTACAATGCCCTCATTAGCTGTGCACCCCATCAGTAATGCCCTTAATGGTAATGCCCCTGTGTAGTATTGCCCCTAGTCGTTTAGCCCCTGTAGTTTAGCCCCAGTGTAACCCTACCCTCAATACCTTGAACGAGAGCTGTCTATGTATTCTATTAAGGGATGGTTACCTAATAGCTGTGCCTCCACTCAAGCTATGTGTAGTATTTAACTACCGTTAAGGCTTGCTTGAGTAAGCCTGATCTCTATCCTTAGGGGATGATTCCCTTATATCATAGATATATTATCTAATATACCTGTCTCTTTCTTCCTGGATCTTCAGGTCAACTTCCAGACGGACCAGACACACATGGAAAGTATAACACTTTAATGACCAGTACCAAATGGATTAAGTATACAATAACATTTCATCAATTACACATTCCCCTTTAAGTCATTAATCCATGCTAACCCCCGGTCAATTAGGCCTATACACAGTACCTGCATGCAATACAACAAATCCTTTTCAAGACACCCTTAGGTGTTAGAGTGACCCGGGTACTCTTAATATGATAGTGCACTATAAGGGCCCATAAACTTCCTAAAAATAACAGCAGTTAATACAGAATGTCTGACACTATGTTTTAGTATCAACTATCAGTTCTCCCTTCAGTTAAAGAGAAAGATGTTTGGCTCAGTCTACTTATGGTAGCGATTACTTTCTCCTATAAGGTTACTTATAGTTCCTCCTTGGCAGATAACAGAAAGTATCTATTTAGCTCATAGATAGTAACATCAACAGTTGATTACCAAGGAATCTGTATCCTTTCCTCAGTAAAAATGTTACCGTAGTTGTCCAGTATTAAACTAAACTCCTAAGAAGCTGGTATGATAAACCTTTGTTATGCTGCGTCCTTGTGTCCATTTGAAGTAGCTGATGCTTTCTATATTTCAGAGCATATATAGCTTTTCGATTCCTGTATGCCTCAAATTATTGTTGTCTCTTAGGATGAGTCTATATTAAATATATCTGCAAGAGATGGTTTCTCTTATCATAGTCACAGCGAGCTCAAATCCTTTAACTTTAAAACTAATAGTCTCTTACGTGTCAGTCCTTCTTACGGGTTCACGAATATACATATAGCACAGTTGTATTAAAGTGCCACAAGCTAGTCCTTGAATCGGGATGATAGTCTAATCCTTTGTGGCTAAGAGGCTTTAACATCCATCCAATGTCACTGTAGTATGGCTACCTTTAATGTCCTTGCCTCTAATTCTGCTAATTCAGGGGCATAAATACACACATTAGGTGGCAGCTTTAGGGTGTTACTTTCTATTTAGCGCTGCGGAACAATGTCTCTGGCTCTCCTTTGACTGATGTGATGCTGATATATGGGGGAGCTTTAAAACTATTTATGAAGCGTTAAACAGTTCAAGTTTCACTCCACTCCTCCTGTTACATATATATACCCAGTGCTTTCTACCTTCTCCTTAGCACTATGATTAAGCCATACATGGAACTGTAATTATAGGTCACTCTGACTACTGTGACCCATTACTATCCTCCTGCTTAATAGCCATTATTGCGGCCTAGCCCTGGAGTCCTTAGTCCCAATATGAAATTGACTATGTACAATAGTCACCTATGGCTTGCTGTGCTTAGTGTAGGGGTAATATAAATGGCTGGATTATGCACTCACACTTCTACGATCTAGTGATGCTGCTGCAGGATGCTCCCCCGACTCCTCCCTTACACTTACAGCCATACAGAATGGAGCCTCTGCTGCTGGTCCTGGCTTCTTTGTTGTGGCTGTCAGAGTCTGTGCCGGTAATAGGAGGAACCCTCTCTGTCTCCCTGTCATAGGTGCGCCCTTCCAATACTGCTGGGTGAGTTGACTAGCGCTGATGCCGGGTTCTGTGAACAGTGCTGAGTCTTAATGCTGCTGTCACCACCTTTACAGTAAGGAAGCCCTGTTCTGGCTACACACACTAAGCCCCCTCCGGCCGCCGCAATGTATACCGCTCAGCTCTAATGCGAGCGACGGCCGGAGCAGCAAAAAACTATGTCCTCTCACCAAGGGATATGCAGTCTCTCCCTCAGCTACACTCACAGCACCTCTCCACCCCTCTCTAGTAGTCACATGACCCACTCTGAGGTGATGCCCCGCCCACTGGCAATCACCCCACTAGGTGATTGACAGTTAGGAGCACAAGGACATTAACCCTTTAGATACACTGTGAAACCATAAAATAAGCCTTCATTGTATTCACCACTACATTTACATCAATGTACATACAATTACATATATGTGAACTGTATTATTTACCTCAAAACATGCATACAGTATTACAACATCCATTAACTTTTATATGAATAATATATATGCTTATACTCCATTTTAGTCACCATATTATAACTACCTCAGTATAAGTGTTGTTTAAACCCTAAATCAGGGTTACATTTCTCCCCCTGGTGCATTGTCACTGTTTAACATCTTTAGGTGCCAATGCACCATCTACCTTACTCACTATGCTAAAATAGTATATATTCATTCACATCCATTAGCAAGCCACCTCATCTCAACCATTTTAACTGTTGGCCAAATAGGGAGGGATGGAACTACATAGCCTTCATGCCTCCCAGGGATAGTGTTCTCTGATCGTGCTGGTTTCCCTTGCTCTTCTACACCTGATTTATTGACTTCTTTTAGTACTGGACTTCGGATGGAAGATTTAAGAGATTGTGCTAGGGTAAAGTTATCATGTACCTCACTACGATTGTCACTGAGACTAGTTTCTTTCTCTGACGAAGCTTCTAAAGTTATCAAGTCTTTAGCATCTGAATTTTCCGTTTCTTGATCCTGGGACTGATTTACTCTACCATTGAATCTCGAGAGAGGTCGGTAATGTAAGGTTGTAGAAGGATGACATGGAGCTGGATCTTTCCCTTGCCTTTGTTCTGAATATGCACTTCCTTCATCAACCGCTTTTTCTCGTGGTTGATAACAATAACTGTATGATCCTCGTCGGTTTGGAGCAAATCGACTCCCTTTCACTGGTACTCCACCAATGCCAGTCACATTTGCTGCATGTACACCCTTTTCCCCTTCCAACACTTCAAATTCTACTTTCTCTCCATCTCCTACACTGTACAACAGTTTTAGGGGGTTATTCTTCGTTATGGATGTCCAATGTACAAATATGTCTTCTCCGGTGTCATGCCTTTTAATGAAGCCATAGCCTTTCTTCACATGGAACCATATTACTGTGCCAGTCATTTTAAGAGACATATACTGTGTCCCTTTACTATCAACTTTATTCATAGAAGATTGTCTCAGCAATATACCATCCACTACCTCAGTCTGTAATGCTATGTCCTTAGTATCCGGTCGCATAGAAAATTCATGGATACGGTCTTCAGGACAGTTGTTTAGGAAGTTGGCATCCTTGAGTATTTTATTCTCAGATTCTAGCTGAGACAGTCTTTCTTTCATTTCATTCAGACAAATATGATCCTCCTTTTCAGTTTCTTTACCCACTTCCAATAATTCAGACAACTCAGTTATTTTTGATTCCAGAGAAAGAATATTGTCTTCCTGCTGCTGGTACATTATCAACTTTTGTTGCTCCTGATCCACTCTGGTTTGTCTTTCATCAGATGCCATGGTTTCCATCTCTCTCTGTATAAACCAAAGTTCTCTTTCAAGCTCTTTGTTCCTCTCATCAATTTTGGTGTTAAACATCTGTTCTTCTTTTAGCTTCCATCGGGTTTCATCTAGAACCTCCAACAACTGATAAATATGTTTAGACCTGTCCAGTGCTATATGTCTTATCACCTCTATCGGGGTCTGTAGATCCACTGGGCTATCTCTTCTTGTTGGTTCCTCAATGGAAGTTGGAAACAGGGAAAGCAGGTCCTTCTGTTGATCTTTTGGAAGAGCTAATACTAATTGTCCATGTTTCTTATAATCCTCAGCTATTTGCTTTAGCACAGTTTCTAATCTCTGTATACCTACATCTATCTTCACTTCCCCTGGAACTCTCTCTTTCAGTGGTAGAACATTCTTATCTCCTTTCATTCCATAATCCATGTTAGCGACCAAAGTATGAGCAAGGTTGTCACTAACACCTCCCTCACTATCCTTTAGGTGGGGATCAAGTCTGACTTTCTTGTCCTTTGATTTTTTCTTTCTCTTCTCCAACTCTACAGGGACATCTAATATTTTTTCATTTTTCACACCTAGATTATTTACAAAAGTTCCCACAAACTTGCATGTCACCTCTTCCTTTAAGCCTGGTCCCTTATGGTACTCTTGTTTGTCCATACTTTTACATTCTCTATTGGCTTCAACTCTCCCAACTGATACAGCAATGGCTTTATATCCAACCTTCTCCCTGTTCCTTTGCTTCTTTCCCATATTTGTATTTTATTTTTAGGGATGTGAGGACTTTATCAATAATAATTAAAGGCAGCTGACACCTGTGGTGTAACAGGGCCTGAGTGTAACTTCTATCTCACGCGGTGCCTCCAAATGTAACCCTACCCTCAATACCTTGAACGAGAGCTGTCTATGTATTCTATTAAGGGATGGTTACCTAATAGCTGTGCCTCCACTCAAGCTATGTGTAGTATTTAACTACCGTTAAGGCTTGCTTGAGTAAGCCTGATCTCTATCCTTAGGGGATGATTCCCTTATATCATAGATATATTATCTAATATACCTGTCTCTTTCTTCCTGGATCTTCAGGTCAACTTCCAGACGGACCAGACACACATGGAAAGTATAACACTTTAATGACCAGTACCAAATGGATTAAGTATACAATAACATTTCATCAATTACACATTCCCCTTTAAGTCATTAATCCATGCTAACCCCCGGTCAATTAGGCCTATACACAGTACCTGCATGCAATACAACAAATCCTTTTCCTTTTCAAGACACCCTTAGGTGTTAGAGTGACCCGGGTACTCTTAATATGATAGTGCACTATAAGGGCCCATAAACTTCCTAAAAATAACAGCAGTTAATACAGAATGTCTGACACTATGTTTTAGTATCAACTATCAGTTCTCCCTTCAGTTAAAGAGAAAGATGTTTGGCTCAGTCTACTTATGGTAGCGATTACTTTCTCCTATAAGGTTACTTATAGTTCCTCCTTGGCAGATAACAGAAAGTATCTATTTAGCTCATAGATAGTAACATCAACAGTTGATTACCAAGGAATCTGTATCCTTTCCTCAGTAAAAATGTTACCGTAGTTGTCCAGTATTAAACTAAACTCCTAAGAAGCTGGTATGATAAACCTTTGTTATGCTGCGTCCTTGTGTCCATTTGAAGTAGCTGATGCTTTCTATATTTCAGAGCATATATAGCTTTTCGATTCCTGTATGCCTCAAATTATTGTTGTCTCTTAGGATGAGTCTATATTAAATATATCTGCAAGAGATGGTTTCTCTTATCATAGTCACAGCGAGCTCAAATCCTTTAACTTTAAAACTAATAGTCTCTTACGTGTCAGTCCTTCTTACGGGTTCACGAATATACATATAGCACAGTTGTATTAAAGTGCCACAAGCTAGTCCTTGAATCGGGATGATAGTCTAATCCTTTGTGGCTAAGAGGCTTTAACATCCATCCAATGTCACTGTAGTATGGCTACCTTTAATGTCCTTGCCTCTAATTCTGCTAATTCAGGGGCATAAATACACACATTAGGTGGCAGCTTTAGGGTGTTACTTTCTATTTAGCGCTGCGGAACAATGTCTCTGGCTCTCCTTTGACTGATGTGATGCTGATATATGGGGGAGCTTTAAAACTATTTATGAAGCGTTAAACAGTTCAAGTTTCACTCCACTCCTCCTGTTACATATATATACCCAGTGCTTTCTACCTTCTCCTTAGCACTATGATTAAGCCATACATGGAACTGTAATTATAGGTCACTCTGACTACTGTGACCCATTACTATCCTCCTGCTTAATAGCCATTATTGCGGCCTAGCCCTGGAGTCCTTAGTCCCAATATGAAATTGACTATGTACAATAGTCACCTATGGCTTGCTGTGCTTAGTGTAGGGGTAATATAAATGGCTGGATTATGCACTCACACTTCTACGATCTAGTGATGCTGCTGCAGGATGCTCCCCCGACTCCTCCCTTACACTTACAGCCATACAGAATGGAGCCTCTGCTGCTGGTCCTGGCTTCTTTGTTGTGGCTGTCAGAGTCTGTGCCGGTAATAGGAGGAACCCTCTCTGTCTCCCTGTCATAGGTGCGCCCTTCCAATACTGCTGGGTGAGTTGACTAGCGCTGATGCCGGGTTCTGTGAACAGTGCTGAGTCTTAATGCTGCTGTCACCACCTTTACAGTAAGGAAGCCCTGTTCTGGCTACACACACTAAGCCCCCTCCGGCCGCCGCAATGTATACCGCTCAGCTCTAATGCGAGCGACGGCCGGAGCAGCAAAAAACTATGTCCTCTCACCAAGGGATATGCAGTCTCTCCCTCAGCTACACTCACAGCACCTCTCCACCCCTCTCTAGTAGTCACATGACCCACTCTGAGGTGATGCCCCGCCCACTGGCAATCACCCCACTAGGTGATTGACAGTTAGGAGCACAAGGACATTAACCCTTTAGATACACTGTGAAACCATAAAATAAGCCTTCATTGTATTCACCACTACATTTACATCAATGTACATACAATTACATATATGTGAACTGTATTATTTACCTCAAAACATGCATACAGTATTACAACATCCATTAACTTTTATATGAATAATATATATGCTTATACTCCATTTTAGTCACCATATTATAACTACCTCAGTATAAGTGTTGTTTAAACCCTAAATCAGGGTTACACCAGTAGTCATGCCCATACTGGTAATGCCCCTGCAGTTATGACCCCAGCAATTTACTCCCCCCCCCTCTAGTTTAGCCTCTGAGTGGTAATGCCCCCAGTAGTTTTGCCCTCATGTAGTTTGCCCCATGTAGTTTAGCCCCCAGTGGTAATGCCCCCTGCAGTTGTGCCCCCAGTTGTTTAGCCCCTGTAGTTTAGCCCCCATGTAGTTTGCCAAAGTTAGTAATGTCCCCAGTAGTTTGCCCCCTTGTAGTTATACCCCCAGTAGTTTAGCTCCTGATATTATGCCCCCTTGTAGTTTAGCCCCCAGTAGTAAGGCTGCCAGTAGTTTGCCCCTTTGTAGCTTGCCCCCTTGTAGTAATGCCCCCAGTAGTTTGCCCCTTGTAGTTTGCCCCAGCAGTAAAGCCCCCCAGTAGTTTGCCCCCAGTACTAGAGCCCCCCAGTAGTTTGCCCCTCTGTAGTTTGCCCCAGTAGTAAAGGCCCCCAGTAGTTTGCCCCCAGTACTAGAGCCCCCCAGTAGTTTGCCCCTCTGTAGTTTGCCCCAGTAGTTTGCCCCCAGTACTAGAGCCCCCCAGTAGTTTGCCCCTTGTAGTTTGCCCCAGCAGTAAAGCCCCCCAGTAGTTTGCCCCCAGTACTAGAGCCCCCCAGTAGTTTGCCCCTCTGTAGTTTGCCCCAGTAGTAAAGGCCCCCAGTAGTTTGCCCCCAGTACTAGAGCCCCCCAGTAGTTTGCCCCAGTAGTAAAGGCCCCCAGTAGAAACGCCTGTGGTACACATATAGGAGGGAGGGAGGGAGAGGGAGAGAGGGAGGCGGAGGGGGGGGGGGATGGAGAACTATACTTACCTAGCCCCGCTCCCGCCGCAGTCCTCTCTCGCCGCCCGCTCCTCTGCACTATGAGAGAGACGTCATGACGTCTCTCCCATAGCGCGCACTGACAGAGCCGGAAGCCGGAGCTCAGTACTGAGCTCCTGCCTACGGCTGCCGCTGCGGAGAGGGAGACGGGCGCCCGCTGGTAATGCGATCTCAGCGGGCGCCCAGCATCTCCCTGCAGCGCCGCCTGGGACATCGGGTTAGGTGAGCCGGGGGAGGCGGAACTGCGTTCCGTCTCCTGGTGGAACTGACGGAACGCAGTTCCGTCCCGTTCCGGCTCACTTTAACCCCTGTATATACACTGTATATATGTATAGGTATGGCACAAAGGTGACTGGCACTCCTGTTATAAAAGCATAGTGGTGCCTGGGTGCCACCATTAATAACAACATTGTAGTCAGTTCACGGTCTGTGGCACTCACAGGTCTTGTAAATCCAATTACATGTCAAATACAAGTCCACAGCATTTTAGCAGGACACTCCAGTACAAGTACAAAGTCAACATTTTAGTTTAATTAATACATTTATTTGACATGTACTGTAGGTCCAAAGGTTCAAAAAGGTGTATACCAGCAGGTCCTCTAATGCATTTTGCTCCTATTTGGAGCTTTTTCAAAGAGGATTGAAACACATTAGTGAACATGCTGGTATACACCTTTTTGAACCTTTGGACCCTGGGAAAATCCTGAGCACTCTTGTGACTTTTAAACAGGGAGGACTACAAGAGAGAGCACTCCTGCTGTCTCCACGAATGGCCACTCGATCCGGACCTGTGAGCCGCGTGTTGAGACTACAGTGTGCACTGGACCACCCGCATCGCACTAAAGCCAATGGTAGCTGTGGGCGGCCCCTCCTCACATACACGTCAGTCTGAGGGAGAGACAGAGCCGCAAGAGACAGCTCTCGGTAAGCATCCTCGGAGCAATTGCAATTCATCTGTATTATACAGAGACTGTGGGCCTGATTCATACCTGATTGCTGCTGTGCGTTTTCGCACAACGGGCGATCAGGTCCTAACTGTACATGCGTATGCACTGCAATGCACACGCACGTCGGACAACAACAAAGGGCATCGCCGGTCAGCGACAGGATGGTGGAAAAGTACCATTTGCATGGGCGTTTGCAAGGTGATTGACAGGAAGAGGCCGTTTGTGGGTGGCAACTAACCGTTTACTGGGAGTGGTCGGAAAAATGCAGGCATTCACAAGCGTTTTCAGGGAGGGTGTCAGACGTCAGCTCCGGCCCCGAACAGCCTGTTGTGATCGCAGTGTAAAAGTAAGTCCTGGGCTGTGCACAGACTGCACACAGTGGATTTTTGCAGCTCAGTGTACACATACAATCGCACACTTGCACGGCGAATTTACACTCCCCGGGGGCGGGACTATCTGATCGCAGGAGAGCAAAGTTAGCAGACCCAGTGATCAGGTCTCAATCACCCCCTGTTTCTGCTCTAGTAAGTACCATAGTGTAGTAAATTCCAGTACGAGGATCCAAAGTGTAATTTTTAGTCAAAGGACTTTTTATACTAGAAGAGATCACATGAAAGTATTCTCGCTTTTTTTTTCTGAATTGAACTCACGTATCATGTCAGGTGTACATATGTTGTTTATATGAAACCTTTTTTATGAAATAGCAATCGATTGCGCATTTACAGGTGAAACTCAGAAAATTAGAATATCGTGCAAAAGTTAATTTATTTCAGTAATTCAACTTAAAAGGTGAAACTAATATATTATACAGACTCATTACATGCAATGTGAGATATTTCAAGCCTTTATTTGTTATAATTTTGATGACTGCGGCTTACAGTTTAAGAAAACCCCAAATCCAAAATCTCTGAAAATTAGAATATTACATAAAATCAATAAAAAAAGGATTTTAAATACAGAAATGTCGGCCTTCTGAAAACTATAATCATGCATATGTACTCAGTACTTGGTTTTGGTCCCTTTTGCATGAATTACTGCCTCAATGTGGCGTGGCATGGATTCTATCAGCCTGTGGCACTGCTGAGGTGTTATGGAAGAGCAGGATGCTTCAATAGCGGCCTTCATCTCTTCTGCATTGTTCAGTCTCATGTCTCTCATCTTTCTCTTGGCAATGCAGATTATCTATGGGGTTCAGGTCTCGTGAGTTTTCTGGACAATCCAACACAGTAATCCCACGGTCATTGGGGTGGTCTTCAGTATGCCGGCGGTCGGGCTCCCGGCGACCAGCATACCGGCGCCGGGAGCCCGACAGCCGGCATACCGACACTTATTCTCCCTCGTGGGGGTCCACGACCCCCCTGGAGGGAGAATAAAATAGTGTGGCACGCGTAGCGTGGCGAGCGCAGCGAGCCCGCAAGGGGCTCATTTGCGCTCGCCACACTGTCGGTAAGCCGGCGGCCGGCCTCCCGGTGCCGGTATGCTGGTCGCCGGGAGGCCGGCCGCCGGCAGATCGTAGTGAACCCGGTCATTGAACTAGGTTTTGGAATTTTTGACAGTGTGGGCAGGTGCCAAGTCCTGCTGGAAAATTAAGTCAGCATCTCCATAAAGCTTGTCTGCTGAAGGAAGCATGAAGTGCTCTAAAATGCCCTGGTAGACGGCTGCGTTGACTCTGGGCTTAATAAGGCACAGTGGACCAACACCAGCAGATGACATGGCTCCCCAAATCAACACAGACTGTGGAAATTTCACACTGGAGTTCAAGCATCTTGGATTTTGTGCCTCTCCATTCTTCCTCTATACCTTGGTTTCCAGTCTGTTTTGATTTGGGGAGCTGTATTGAATTAAACAAATAGTTTTTTAATTTTTATATTGTTGTATATTAATGTATTTCAGCCATACCGGTCTGTTTTGATATTAGTGCGGAACTATATTTTCTTTTGTTGTATTTGTATGTTGGAAGCAGCATGAATTAATTTTCTCCACAACAACCTATATAATCTGGACACCCTGGGTCTCATTGGCTGCTAAAACTGTCTTGATGGTAAGTGAGTAATTCAAGACAGCAAATAGAGGAAGGTGTAGAATGAGGTTTACTGTTCTGCTCAGTTATCCCTCACATCTGTCCTACCCCTGCTCACAAATGCCATTATTTTGATAGTGAACTTCACTTTTATCAGGTGATCGCCCAGCTAGACAATTGGGGGTATATTTACTATGGTGTGGCGTTTATAGATGTGGAGATGTTGCCCATAGCAACCAATCAGATTCCAGCTATTCTCTTCCATAAGGTTCTAGATAAATAAGTAGAATCTGATTTGTTGCTATAGGCAAAATCTACATTTCAACCTCCAAAAAAAAAAAAAAAAGCGCTAAGTTAAAATGTGTGTCAGCTGTCCCAACTCAAGATGCTAGTACAAATAATTAATTAATTAATATTCCTCACCTTATTGAGGACTGCTGCTCTCAAACTATTGGGTTGTTGATTCCCAATACATTTAATGGAACAAAAAATAAGGAATAAATTGAAAGTGCTGTCCAGAATAAAGACTTAATGTAAAAATTATTTTAATTAGTGAACTAAAACATTTAATATAAACACTTAATAAAATCCACCTGGATATCTACAACATATTGCACATGACCTCAAAACCTATCTCCTTAATAATGGATATAGCTAACATTATAGTTACACTGGCAGGGAAATTGTTTCTTTTCTAATTGAAACAATATAACATTATATATGTGGTATAATTTACTCCACAATGCACAATCTTTAATGCTCAATAGTCACACTATAATAAACAGCCTTAAAAAATAAATAACTTAAAAATCCACTGCAGCTGTAACTAGTGATGAGCGGGTTCGGATCCTCGGGATACGAACCCCCCCGAACTTCACCCATTTTACACGGGTCCGAGGCAGACTCGGATCCTCCCGCCTTGCTCGGTTAACCCGAGCGCGCCCGAACGTCATCATCCCACGTTCGGATTCTCACGAGATTCGTATTCTATATAAGGAGCAGCGCGTCGCCGCCATTTTTCACTCGTGCATTGGAGATGATAGTGAGAGGACGTGGCTGGCGTCCTCTCAGTTTCTATGTTCAGTGGGCTGCAAATTGTGCTGCAAATATCTGTGCTCAGTGTGCTGCAAATATCTGTGCTCAGTGTGCTGCAAGTGCAAATATCTACGTTCTCTGCCTGAAAAACGCTCCATTCTGACTGTGCTCAGTGTGCTGCAAATATCTGTGCTCAGTGTGCTAATTGCTTTATTGTGGGGACTGGGGACCAGCAGTATTATATAGTAGGAGGACAGTGCAGAGTTATGCTGACCAGTGACCAGTGACCACCAGTATTATACGTTCTCTGCCTGAAAAACACTCCATTCTGACTGTGCTCAGTGTGCTGCAAATATCTGTGCTCAGTGAGCTAATTGCTTTATTGTGGGGACTGGGGACCAACAGTATTATATAGTAGGAGGACAGTGCAGAGTTTTGCTGACCAGTGACCAGTGACCACCAGTATTATACGTTCTCTGCCTGAAAAACGCTCCATTCTGACTGTGCTCAGTGTGCTGCAAATATCTGTGCTCAGTGAGCTAATTGCTTTATTGTGGGGACTGGGGACCAACAGTATTATATAGTAGGAGGACAGTGCAGAGTTTTGCTGACCAGTGACCAGTGACCAGTGACAACCAGTATTATAAGTTCTCTGCCTGAAAAACGCTCAATCTCTGACTGTGCTCAGTATGCTGCAAATATCTGTGCTCAGTGAGCTAATTGCTTTATTGTGGGGACTGGGGACCAGCAGTATTATATAGTAGGAGGACAGTGCAGAGATTTGCTGACCAATGACCAGTGACCACCAGTATTATACGTTCTCTGCCTGAAAAACGCTCCATATCTGTGCTGCATTGTCGTATATAGTAGGACAGTGCAGATTTTTGCTGACCACCAGTATAACTATATATATAGCAGTACGGTACAGTAGTCCACTGCTCTACCTACCTCTGTGTCGTCAAGTATACTATCCATCCATACCTGTGGTGCATTTCAGTTTTGCACAGTTTGCTGACCACCTGTATATACTATATAGCAGTACGGTACAGAAGGCCACTGCTCTACCTACCTCTGTGTCGTCAAGTATACTATCCACCCATACCTGTGGTGCATTTCAGTTTTGCACAGTTTGCTGACCACCAGTATATAATATATAGCAGTACGGTACAGTAGTCCACTGCGCTACCTACCTCTGTGTCGTCAAGTATACTATCCATCCATACCTGTGGTGCATTTCAGTTTTGCACAGTTTGCTGACCACCAGTATATACTATATAGCAGTACGGTACAGTAGGCCACTGCTCTACCTACCTCTGTGTCGTCAAGTATACTATCCATCCATACCTGTGGTGCATTTTAGTTTTGCACAGTTTGCTGACCACTAGTATATACTATATAGCAGTACGGTACAGTAGGCCATTGCTCTACCTACCTCTGTGTCGTCAAGTATACTATCCATCCATACCTGTGGTGCATTTTAGTTTTGCACAGTTTGCTGACCACTAGTATATACTATATAGCAGTACGGTACAGTAGGCCACTGCTCTACCTACCTCTGTGTCGTCAAGTATACTATCCATCCATACCTGTGGTGCATTTCAGTTTTGCACAGTTTGCTGACCACCAGTATATAATTTATAGCATTACGGTACAGTAGGCCACTGCTCTACATACCTCTGTGTCGTCAAGTATACTATCCATCCATACCTGTGGTGCATTTCAGTTTTGCACAGTTTGCTGACAACCAGTATATAATATATAGCAATACGGTACAGTAGGCCACTGCTCTACCTACCTCTGTGTCGTCAAGTATACTATCCATCCACACCTGAGGTGCATTTCAGTTTTGCACAGTTTGCTTACCACCAGTATATAATATATAGCAGTACGGTACAGTAGGCCACTGCTCTACCTACCTCTGTGTCGTCAAGTATACTATCCATCCATACCTGTGGTGCATTTCAGTTTTGCACAGTTTGCTGACCACCAGTATATACTATATAGCAGTACGGTACAGTAGGCCACTGCTCTACCTACCTCTGTGTCGTCAAGTATACTATCCATCCATACCTGTGGTGCATTTCAGTTTTGCACAGTTTGCTGACCACCAGTATATAATATATAGCAGTACGATACAGTAGGCCACTGCTCTACCTAACTCTGTGTCGTCAAGTATATTATCCATCCATACCTGTGGTGCATTTCAGTTTTGCACAGTTTGCTGACCACCAGTATATAATATATAGCAGTACGGTACAGTAGTCCACTGCTCTACCTACCTCTGTGTCGTCAAGTATACTATCCATCCATACCTGTGGTGCATTTCAGTTTTGCACAGTTTGCTGACCACCAGTATATACTATATAGCAGTACGGTACAGTAGGCCACTGCTCTACCTACCTCTGTGTCGTCAAGTATACTATCCATCCATATCTGTGGTGCATTTCAGTTTTGCACAGTTTGCTTACCAGCAGTATATAATATATAGCAGTACGGTACAGTAGGCCACTGCTCTACCTAACTCTGTGTCGTCAAGTATACTATCCATCCATACCTGTGGTGCATTTCAGTTGTGTGCAGTATATATAGTAGTAGGCCATAGCTATTGATATATTGCTGGCATATAATTCCACACATTAAAAAATGGAGAACAAAAATGTGGAGGGTAAAATAGGGAAAGATCAAGATCCACTTCCACCTCGTGCTGAAGCTGCTGCCACTAGTCATGGCCGAGACGATGAAATGCCATCAACGTCGTCTGCCAAGGCCGATGCCCAATGTCATAGTAGAGAGCATGTAAAATCCCAAAAAATAAAGCTTAGTTAAATGACCAAAAAATCTAAATCAAAATCGTCTGAGGAGAAGCGTAAACTTGCCAATGTGCCATTTACAACACAGAGTGGCAAGGAACGGCTGAGGGTCTGGCCTATGTTCAAGGCTAGTGGTTCAGTATCACATGAGGAAAACTTAAAAGAGTTAAGATAGCAAAAGCACAGCAAAGAACTGTGCGTTCTTCTAAATCACAAATCCCCAAGGAGAGTCCAATTGTGTCGGTTGCGATGCCTGCACCTCTTTTTTCTTTCATTTTTCTTTGCATCATGTGCTGTTTGGGGACTATTTTTTTGAAGTGCCATCCTGTCTGACATTGCAGTGCCACTCCTAGATGGGCCAGGTGTTTGTGTCGGCCACTTGGGTCGCTTAGCTTAGTCACACAGCTACCTCATTGCGCCTCTTTTTTTCTTTGCATCATGTGCTGTTTGTGGACTATTTTTTTGAAGTGCCATCCTGTCTGACACTGCAGTGCCACTCCTAGATGGGCCAGGTGTTTGTGTCGGCCACTTGGGTCGCTTAGCTTATTCACACAGCTACCTCATTGCGCCTCTTTTTTTCTTTGCATCATGTGCTGTTTGGGGACTATTTTTTTGAAGTGCCATCCTGTCTGACACTGCAGTGCCACTCCTATATGGGCCAGGTGTTTGTGTCAGCCACTTGTGTCGCTTAGCTTAGTCACACAGTTAACATCTTGCACCTCTTTTTTTCTTTGCATCATGTGCTGTTTGGGGACTATTTTTTTTAATCTGCCATCCTGTCTGACATTGCAGTGCCATTCCTAGATGGGCCAGGTGTTTGTGTCGGCCACTTGGGTCGCTTAGCTTAGTCACACAGCTACCTCACTGCGCCTCTTTTTTTCTTTGCATCATGTGCTGTTTGGGGACTATTTTTTTGAAGTGCCATCCTGTCTGACACTGCAGTGCCACTCCTAGATGGGCCAGGTGTTTGTGTCGGCCACTTAGGTCGCTTAGCTTAGTCACACAGCTACCTCATTGCGCCTCTTTTTTTCTTTGCATCATGTGCTGTTTGGGGACTATTTTTTTGAAGTGCCATCCTGTCTGACACTGCAGTGCCACTCCTAGATGGGCCAGGTGTTTGTGTCGGCCACTTAGGTCGCTTAGCTTAGTCACACAGCTACCTCATTGCGCCTCTTTTTTCTTTGCATCATGTGCTATTTGGGGACTATTTTTTTAAGTGCCATCCTGTCTGACACTGCAGTGCCACTCTTAGATGGGCCAGGTGTTTGTGTCGGCCACTTGGGTCGCTTAGCTTAGTCATCCAGCAACCTCGGTGCAAATTTTAGGACTAAAAATAATATTGTGAGGTGTGAGGTGTTCAGTATAGACTGGAAATGAGTGAAATTTGTTGTTATTGAGGGTAATAATACTATAGGATCAAAATTACCCCCAAATTCTATTATTTTAGCTGTTTTTGTGTTTTTTTTTAAAATCACCCGAATCCAAAACACATCCAAATCCAAAACCTGAAAGGGTGGTTTTGCCAAAATGCGTCCGAATCCAAAACACAACCGCGGACTCGAATCCAAAACCAAAACACAAAACACGAAAAATGCCCGCTGCACATCTCTAGTGAAAACCAGATCCAGTGAACTCTCGTTCACATGGTAAGGTGAGGTGGTCCACTGGGAGAGATCAAGTGAAGAGATGAGGTTAAGGAGTCTAGAGGCAGGTGATTTTATGGGGTTATCGATAGGGATGTTGAAATCACCTAGGATAATGGAGGGAATGTCAGAAGAGAGGAAGTGAGCTAGCCCGGAAGCAAAGTTGTCGAGGAATTTGGAGGAAATGCCAGGTGGACGGTAAATGACAGCAACTCACAGATTAGTAGGTTGATATAGGTGTATCGCATGGACCTCAAATGTAGAGAATGTATCAGATGGTTCTGGAGGTATAAGTTGGTATGTGTAGCTAGAGGGTAAAAGGATCCTAACACCACCACCATGGCGACCCCCGGGGCAGGGTGTGTGTGAGAATGTGAGGCCCCCAGCAGAGAGAGCAGAAGGAGAAATGGTGTCATAGGGAGTAATCCAGGTTTCTGTAATGGCCAGGAGATGCAGGGAGTTAGAAATGAAAAGGTCATGAGTGGGGGCCAGTTTGTTGCAAACAGATCTTGAATTCCAGAGGGCACAGGATAGGGGGTATGAGTTTGTGGGAGAGATGTGAATGAGATTATTAGGATTGCTGTAGCGTTGAGGTAAGAGTAATTTGGAAGGAAGGGATATAGAGGGTGTAATGATGGTGCTGGGTACTTGGCTAGGAAGGGAGACTGCAGGAGTGAGGCAGGGAGGGAGTGTAGTATGATAGTGGTGGAGGAGAGGTGAGGTGACAGGCAGAGGAGGGAGAGAGCAGGATTGAGTGGTGGGTAGAGAGCCTGTGAAGGGGCAGAAGTAAATTGTAATGGCAAAACAAAAGAGGAGGAGAAGGGAGACAGAGGGGAGGATGGGAGACAGAGGAGAGGAGAGAGGATGAGATGTAGGAGACTGGGAGTGAAGGATAGAGGTGATACTAGGGGACAGAATAAAGGATTAGGAAGACAAGTATTAATGGGGGATGTTGCCAGCCTGGCCATAGTGTGGAAGGGGTAAAATGAGAATAGGAGGAGGAGTGGTCGCATTCGTTTGTTGTTTCATTTCAGTTTCCACACAGTTTATGTCCAGTATAAGTCACAGATGACATCCTTAGAAACATTCATCCTTTGAAATCTTTCATCCCAAACTGATTCAGCCAAGCTGATTCAGCTAGACTACACACTAATATCAAGACCAACAAACGTGTATGTAAGCACATTGATTGATTTGACCCACCCCTAGCCCATCACCCATTTAAAGCAATAAAACTTACACTAACAAATTGTGTGTGGGGATGAAACCATCACACATTCCCCAAATAACTTATAATAAAACCTGCTTAAATCTGCTAATAATAATAATAATAATAATAATAAAAAATCCAGAATTCATTACCTATATCTATGCACTCATGGTGTTCATTTGTGATAATTAGCAGATGCAATACAGCTTGTAACAAATATCTCTGAAATTCTATTACCAGATAGATTCAAGTATTTTTACAGGTATTAGTCAGTGCGCTGGGGTAATAACGGTGGGGAGCACCTCCTTTCTGTTTGCTGTGACCCCTCCCCTTTTCTAGCACCTGATAAGTATCTCCAGAGTGATTGAGCTGCTACCACTGTTCGTTTGCATGTGTGAGTAGCCATTGAACTGGAGCAGCATTTGGAATGCATGCTGGTCATTGTAGTGCTATTGTGAGATGTTAGGGGTGGCTCTCAGGTAAGCTAGCCCTCAATCTGAATGTATTTTTGTATGAGCCTTAATCATGAGTCCTTACTGTAGACAACTCACATGGCTGTATGTGGGCACTGCTATTATGTAGTGTAGGACTGCTGATAGCAGAGAAGCCATGAAGTGGCTCAGAAGCTTTCTATGTATTTGCAAATTCATGTAACAAATATCTCTGAAATTCTATAACCAGATACAGTAGATTCGAGTATTGTTACAGGTATTAGTCAGTGAGTGTGCTGGGGGAATAACAGGGGGGAAAGCAACCCCCCTTTCTGTTTGCTGTGACCCCTCACCTTTTCTAACACCTGATAAGTATCTCCAGAGTCATTGCGTTGCTACCACTGTTTGCATCTTCCATAAGGTGCTAGATAAATCATAAGTAGAATCTGATTGGTTGCAATGGTCAACATCTTCACTTCTGGTAGCTTGTATGTTTCATTTAATTTGGAACAACAGTAAACCCAGCCACTTGTTTACTAAACTTCTATGAGGGGACAGGGGTACTTCTCACATCACAGCCCTTCAGACTGAGGACCCCATTCAGATTGGATTGCTATTGAGATAGAAAGCGCAATTTTCTAAATCCTGCTTCTGTTAAAAAATGCATGTGAAGAGCCACCCAGAAAGGAAAAAGACGCCTACTGATGCAATTACAAATGTGCTTATGCAGTTGCATAATTGCGATGCATACACAAAAATTGAGTACTATCAACAGTTGTGGTTGGCTCAGGGCTACTCAGAATAAGTCACAATCCATCACAACTGACTTTAGATACACGTCCTGAAAACAGCCATGATCTGTCTTAATTTTTACAACCACTCCTTATAAATGCCGTGTAACCTCCCTCAAACAGACACTTCCTGGCAATTTCTATGTAATCACACCTTGCTGGGCCAGCTCTCAATGGGTACACAGCACATGCACATTAGGTCGATAATTGGCTGATTTGCGATTTTGCCAAATTGCAACTTAAGCTGGATAAGCTCCTGAGTCAGGAATGGGTCACCTTGATGCTGAATCAGGAATGGGTCACCTTGATGCTGAATCTATTATCTTAATTTTCTAGCAAATCCCTTTATTCCAAAGATGACTTTCATTTGTCTATTAATAGCAAGTTTTAAGCAGGGGTCATCCAACCTCAAATAACTTCTGTGTAACAGTCTAAAGCCTACTCTAGCCAATGTACCCCTACAAGATGAGTTGAGCAATCAAGGGTTTAATGCCACTGAAGTCTACCGGGCTTGATGGATTTAGTGAAGCATTTTACACCTCGCTTCAGCCCCACATTAGGACTCTGCTTACTTTATTTTTCAACAAAATCCTTACATCTGGCTTCCTCCATTTCCATTTTAACACTAACATTTTCATACTGTTTCCTAGACCTGCTAGGAAACCTTTGCTGCCTTCCTCCTCCTGATCTATCTCAATGTCAACTATAAATTGTTCATGAACAACTTGGAAGACTTAGTGAAATTTATTGTTCCCACCATAGTCCACAATGACTTAATTGGTTTTATTGGGGTTGTAACTCAGTCACCAATATCTAAAAGGTTCTGTTTTCTGGTCTCTGTAGGGTTCCCAACAAGGCGTACCAGGCTATTCCTTTCAATGGATCCTGAAATAAGCATTTTTCTCATTACCTGGGACCACTTGTATGACTCTTCAGAGGTTTGGTTTCCAGAGCCCTTTGTTCATCTCTTTTATACCCTGTACAATGTACCCCAAACCTAAATCTCAGACAACAACATCATATAACCCACTTTCTGTATTCAACTGAGGATGAGAAAGTACTTTCCCCTGACCCTTTCCTTTTTGCTATGGCATAAGAGCCATTGGAAGTTACTATACAGAATGACCCTAGGTTTTCAGGCATCTGGTTTGGCTGATTGAATCAAAGTTATCTCTCTATGCAGATGAAATGCTGTTGTTATCCAATCCCCTAGTGTCTAAACCATCTATAACTTAAACAATGTCTTAATTTGGCTCTTTTGCACGATATAAAAATAAACATGGCCAAGTCTGAGTTGCTCCCCTAACCTCTCCTTAGTTTTTCCAGTAGCAGCTGATTATTGCTTCCCTTTTCAATATTGTTCCCTCAAAACTGAAATATCTTACTATAATAGCTCTTTAATTTTAATTGTATAATCTCAACTATACCTCTGCAATCTATAAAATATGCACCCAACTATCCCAGTGAATGGATAAAAAGCTCTTCTTGCTGTTTCAGTTGATTGTGATCAAAAGTGTCATATTTCCAAAGATACTACCATAAGATGGGCATTATTATATGTGGGAGCAGAAAATGGAGATTATCAGGAGTGAGGAGGGTGCAGGAGATGGACACTACGAGGAGTGTGTGGGGACAAGGAATGCCGGGGATAGGCACTACCAGGTGTGAGGTAACATGAAATGTAAATTACTAGGGGGGGGGGGGGGAGATGGACACTACGAGGAGTGTGTGGGGGGGGGGGAAGGAATGCAGGGGATGGGCACTACCAGGTGTGAGGTAACATGAAATGTAAATTACTAGGGGGGGGGGGAGATGGACACTACTATTAGTGTGGGGGAGAAGTGCAAAAGATGGACACCAGGAGTGTGTAGAGCATAGGCAAATGCAGAGGGGGTTTCAGTTTCCCTGAAACCTCCCTTCCTCACTGCCTGGCCTGCAGCCACTACATGCGGCATAAAGGGTGGAGTGGAGCTGCTGCACATGCTCAGTGGCAACAGATTGTCCTACTAAGTCTGCTATGTGTGTTTGTGGATCTGAGAGCTCAGCCATGACTCCAGAGATCTTTGGGCATGTTGTAGTTCACATCACATCATGACGATCTGGATGCCAGTGGTCACAAGACTGATGTCAGAATCCTGACTTTGTTTAGAATCCTGGGTTAGCTTACCTTAGAAAAAAAGTGTCAGGATTCTGTCAAGATGGCACTGTCGGTGTTCTGATCTCCAGCATCCTGACTGTCGGGATTCCTTACCCAAACACTGCATATGTCTGAAGTACTGCAAGTGTTTCACAGTGCCATACAAAAGGAAGACATTAGAACAATACAGGGTGCACAGAACTTAACATTACAGTAACAGAAAAACTAAAACAGCACAAGTTACAATTAGCAATGCAATTCTCAGTACACACTACAGCCGAGATGAAAGGAAACAAAGGAGTAGTCATCTTTCTACTAGGGGCAGGCAGCTACTGGAAGAGATTTAAGGCCAGTACTCACTGGCCAATGTGAGAGAGATGTGTGCTGAGCGAACTGCTCAGCACACATCTCTCCCGCCGCTCAGCACAGCATGATGTGTGCTCATCGTGCGGGGGGAGACGGGGGGGGCGCTTACTTCACCCAGCGGGTGAAGTGAGCGACCCGCTAGATTGGCCTGCATGCAGGCCAATCTAGCAGCAGCGATAGCTTAGAATATCGCTCCGTGAGTACTGAGTACCCCCCTTAACAGTAATGAGCGAGAAAAGATGCAGGTATAGACATTCGATATGCAGGTATAGACATTCACTTTGTTTGGGGCAGACTATAGCTTGTTACATGCTAATTATGCATCATTCATGGGCTGGTGACAATTTCTCTAAAATCACACATTTTGAAACTACCCTCCAGAAATCCTGCATTTGCCACTGGAGAGATGCAGGATATGGATAAATCAAACATCCGACTCTATGTAACTCTCTTCTCTGCACAGTTCAAGAAGCAACCACTCTAGAATCCTTCAAAAATAGACTCAAAGCTTACCTATTACTAATATCTACTGCTAAGCTTGTTTTGTATTTTGAGCTGTAAAGGCAAATGTAAAGCACTTTGAGACCTATTAGGAGAAAAGTGCTATTTAAATAACATTATTGTTAATATTAATATTATTATTAGTATTATTATTATTAGTAGTAGTAGTAGTATTAGTATTAGTATTATTATTACCATAGCAGTACAGTGTACTCTATGGCTGTCACTTGGATACTCAGTGTACAATATGATTGCGTTGCTCCATGCACTGAATGGTGGTCAATGGGTTTCTCAGTGTACTGTATGCAGGTCATTGGGATGCTGAATATACCATAGGGCAGTCACAGAGATGCTTAATGTAATGTATGTCAGTCACTGGGAATGCTCATTATGATGAAGGCTCTTGAGATACTTAATGTACTGCATGGCAGGCAGTAAATTGCTTAGTGTACTACAGTATATGGTTTCACAGGTATAATCAATGTACTGTATGTCAAGCACTTGGTTGCTTAGTGTACTTTTCGTGGTCACTGGGATGCACAATATACTGTAGAGCAGTGACTGTGATGCTGCATGAAGGTCACTATGATGCACTCTGTACTGTATTGTAGGTTCGGGATTAATTACCAGCTGTCAGGATCCCACTGGTCAGGATACTGGCGCCGGAATCCTGTCAGCCGTGGAAATGCTGGCGGCCGCAATCCCAACCCAAGCCCGGTATTCCCACTCGGGTGGTGGTCCACGCCACCACCAGAGAGGGAATAGAATAGTGCCACCGGGCCCAAAGCATATAGAGCACAGCGAGCCCGTGAGGGTAAACGGTGAGCACCCTTCTGGGATTCTGTCTATCGGGTACCCGGCGTCGGTCTATTGACCGCCGAGATCCTGACTGATGGGATCCCATAGGCTCTGGTATGATTTTTGTTGAGTATGGTGGCAGGGGCAGATTTAGGGGTGAGGGTACTCCTAGGCACAACAGTGACAGCCGCCCCTTGCCTGCCTGATTTTATTCTTTTTATTGATTGGTTATAAGCCCTCATTTGATGATAGCAAAGTTAATAGACTAATAAAAAAAATGCTACTAACTATGACTTTTAATTTTTAATTTTATATACAGTACATATTTACTAAGAGGGATAGCTTACAGGGGCAGGATGTGCATGTCCTACCTATTTACACTCCATCCAATATGGCACATAGTACAGTACAGTGGAAATATTTTGCAGTTACTGGTACTTTCTGTTTTGACATTACCAACACAAGCATCTAAGTGCCACCCCCAAACAAGTGCCGCCCCTAGGCAAGTGCCTCACGAGCCTAATGGGAAATTTTCCACTGTATGGCGGACATTGTGGTGTTCTCTGTAATGTATGGTGATTATATTGATTTGTTCTGTACTGATTAATTGTACATGGACGCTCTCTCTATTGTAAGATGATCACTGGGATGTTCTCTGTATCATATTGGGGATCAATATGAAATACCAGCGGCCAGGATGCCGGCCATCAGTATACCATCAGCGGCATCCCAGCTACCAGTATGCCAGCAGCGGGGTGAGCGCTAGAAAGCCCCTTGCGGATGCGTGGCTCACTGCGCTTGCCACAGGTTATATTCTCGCTCTATGGTTGTCATGGACACCCACAGAGGGAGAAAAGCCTCTGGCGCCTGTATTCCGGCTGCAACATTTCACCACTAGTCGGGATTCCGGCATTGTGACTGGCAGGATCCCAACTAGCGGTATTTTAACAGTTTCCCTTATATTGTGACAAGGACTAATGGTTTGCTAACCCAGCCTACTTTGGAATAGGCCCCATTTCTCTTACGTCCTAGAGGATACTGGGGTTCCATTTAGTACCATGGGGGGTATAGATGGGTCCACTAGGAGCCATGGGCACTTTAAGAATTTGATAGTGTGGACTGGCTCATCCCTCTATGCCCCTCCTTCCAGACTTAGTTTAGAAAATGTGCCCGGAGGAGCCGGTCATGCTTATGGAAGCTCCTGAAGAGTTTCCTGCATTTATTTTATATGTTTGATATTTTCAGGCAGGGCTGGTTGGCACCAGCCTGCCTGCTTAGTGGCCCAATCTCTTGAAGGATTAATAGTCCCGTTCCCTCCTGACAGGACACTGAGCTCCTGAGGGAACTATTCGCAATCCCCACCACGTCGAGCATACATTCCCGCAGCACGCCTCCACCCCTAACAGAGCCAGAATAATGAAGAATGGTGATTACTAAGCCGGCATCCCAGCTAGCAGGTCGCCAGCCATTACGGCAACATGAAGGTATGGAGACGCACGGCTTCTAACCGGGGCGGAATGCGTCTCCAGACACAGTAAACAGCTGTGTCTCAGTACACTGTACACAGTACCCACACTGGAAAAAACAGCCTTAAAACGGTTTTCTCTCAATTTTAAGCACCAGATTACCTCAGCCAGTATAAAAAAGCGGAAAGACCACGCGCCATTGAAGGGGTGTGGCCTTCACTATGAGCGGATCCAGCAGCTCACCAGTGCCATTTTCCCTCTGCAGTGGTCACAGATGCTGACTGACAGGGATGCGCAGCTTCTCCGGAGAGACTCCAGATTACCTCAGCGGTACCAGGGGGAGAGCGATTAATAGTGTACTAAGGCCCTCATTCCGAGTTGTTCGCTCGCTAGCTGCTTTTAGCAGCATTGCACATGCTAGGCCGCCACCCTCTGGGAGTGTATCTTAGCTTAGCAGAATAGCAAACAAAAGATTAGCAGAACTGCTACTAGATAATTCTTTGCAGTTTCTGAGTAGCTCCAGACCTACTCACAGATTGCGATCAGCTCAGTCCGATTAGTTCCTGGTTTGACATCACAAACACGCCCTGCGTTCGGCCAGCCACTCCCCCCTTTCTCCAGACACTCCCGCGTTTTTCCCTGACACGCCTGCATTTTTTAGCACATTCCCGGAAAACGCTCAGTTACCTCCCAGAAACGCCCCTTTCCTGTCAATCATTTACCGATCAGCAGAGCGACTGAAAAGCGCTGCAGAATCCACAGCAAAACTGCTAAGTTTTTAGTTAAATAACTAAGCGCATGCGCCTTGCGGGCCTTGCGCATGCGCAATTAACAACAAATCGCAGCATAGCGAAAATTGTCAATGAGCGATCAACTCGGAATGACCCCTAAGTCCCCTATCAGGCTACTTAGTCTGCGACCAGCTAAGTTTGGCATTAGCGATAAGGACGCGGTGGGGGCTGGCTCCAAACACTTCTGTGTCTCCCTGAAGGGGTCTTTGTGGGTTAATTGTGCTTAACCTTTTCGTGTGTGTGTGCTGTCAGATTTACATTATGTCAGGCAAGGAGTGTGTTTCTTGTACAGTGGATTGTTCCTCTTCACCAGGGGGCTCACTACTGGGTACTCAGGGCAGTGCACCTTCCAAGAATAGCAGGGCTGAACCAGAGTGCCAGTGGCAAACGCAGGATTTGCATGGGGGGGTTTCCAGAACTGGGCGGAGCCAATCACGGGGGTGGGGACTGAGGTGACCCAGTATATGCTGGGTCCGTAAAACTAGTGTGTCTGTGTGTGTATATATATATATATATATCTACACATATATATATATATATATACACATATATCTACACACACATATATATATATATATATATACACATACACACACATACATATACACGGGTGGTCTTCAGTATGCCGGCGGTCGGGCTCCCGGCGACCAGCATACCAGCGCCGGGAGCCTGACCGCCGGCATACCGACACTTATTCTACCTCGTGGGGGTCCACGACCCCCCTGGAGGGAGAATAGAATAGTGTAGCGCACGTAGCGTGGCGAGCGCAGCGAGCCCGCAAGGGTCTCATTTGCGCTCGCCACACTGTTGGTAAGCCGGCGGCCGGCCTCCCGGCACCGGTATGCTGGTCGCCGGGAGGCCGGCCGCCGGGAGATCGTAGTGAATCCATATACACATATACATAGCATATTAAACATGCATACATATATATATATATATATATATATATATACACACATACAGTACACATATATATATATACACATGTATATATATATATATATATATATCATATGTGTGTGTGTGTGTGTGTTTATATGTATGTATGTATGTATGTATGTATGTATATACATGTGTATATATGTAGGCACATGGATATATATGTACTATAATTAAAAAAAAGTAAACTTTTATTGCACTTGCAAGTGCCACCAGGAAGACAGCAGGCTGCAGAGGACGCTAGACAGTCATTAATAATACTCATGCAGCTGAAAAAAAAAAAAAAAAATATTTTTTTTTTTTAGTGGAGGGGGGTTTCTGGGTACTCGGAAACCCCCCCTGGGTGCGCCACTGGGTGCAATAATTCCATTAAGGGAATGATCTCAAATATTTCTACAAAGCTATCCCGCAGTGGGAAAGGGACGCAATACTTAAGACAGACTGTGGATGAGTTTATAAATAGAGACTTAGGGGGTCATTCCAAGTTGATTGTAGCTGTGCTAAATATAGCACAGCTACGATCAGGCACTCAGACATGCGAGGGATGCCCAGCACAGGGCTAGTGTGCCCCGCATGTCAGTGCCGCCCCCCCCCCGCAGAAATGCTTTTGCATTTCAGGAGTAACTCCCGGCCAGCGAAGCTCCTGCGGCTGGCCGGGAGAACCTCCTTGCTGACCAGGTCGCAGCGGCTGCGTGTGACGTCATGCAGCCGCCGCGGTCCCCCCCCCCCTTAATGGTCCGGCCATGCCTGCGTTGGCCGGACCGCGCCCCCTAAACAGCGGCTTAACTCTGCCATCCAGCCCCCTCCCAACCAGCGACCGCCTCTGCATGTCAATCAGGCAGAGGCGATCGCTACACTATAATGGCATTCGGCCGCCCAGCATGCTCCGGCGCACTGTGGCACACTGCGGCGCAGGCGCATACGCAGATCCGACCCGATCGCTGCACTGCGATAAACTACAGCGAGCGATCGGATCCGAATGACCCCCTTAGTCCCCAAAAGAGCATCTCAATCCCCTCCCATTTGTCCTGCTACTCTGTCACTGGGAATTGAGGCTCTTATAGAGGCTATCAGAGAGGTTTTGCAAATTCCTGATAAGGTGTCAGAGGAGTGTGAGGAATCTTATTTTAATGTAAAAAGGAAGTCCTCAGTCACTTTTCCTGCATCATAGGAATTGAATACCCTGTTTGAAGAACCGTGGGTTAATCCTGATCAGAAATTTCAAATCCCTAAAAGGTTGCTCTCATCGTTTCCTTTTCCTCTGGAGGATAGGAAAAAATGGGAAAGTCCACTGATAGTGGATACATCAGTCTTTAGGCTGTCACAAAAATTGTTATTGCCTGTCCCTGGTGCAGCCTCCCTAAAAGATATGGCTGATTGTAAAATTGAGACTACACTCAAATTATTGTACACAGCTGCTGGGGTAGCCCAGAGATCCACTACTGCATGTGCATGGATCACAAAAGCCATTGCTAAATGGTCAGGTAACCTACTTGAGGTGTTAGATTCCTTGTCTAGGGGGATGTTGTTTTACTCCTGCAGCATATACAGGACTCTGCGAAATTTATGGTGGAAGCCATAAAAGAGATTGGTTTGCTAAATGCACGCACCACCGCTATGGCAGTGTCAGCACACAGGGGCTTGTGGCTACGCCAGTGGACTGCTGTTTTGGACGCCAGGAAAGGCGTGGAAAGCCTACCATTCACAGGAGAGGCCTTGTTTGGAGAAGAACTAGACAAATGGATCTCCAAAGCTACTGCAGGTAAGTCTACATATCTTCCTTCCGCAGCTCCCCTAACCAGAAAAGCTTATTCAGCTTCAAATTTACAGTCCTTTCGGACAGCCAAGTTTAAGGGAAAATCCAGAGGTGCTTCTATGGCCTCCAGAGGCGCAAGAGGTAAACCAAGCAAACCAGCAACTGCAGGTGCTCAGGAACAGAGCTTAGACTCTGCTTCCTCAAAGCCTTCAGGATGACGGTGGACCACGATGCCTGGAGGATTGTCAGGTGGGAGCCCAACTAAAATTCTTCAGTCACATCTGGTCAAGTTCATGCCGGGATCCCTGGGTCATAGATCTTATTTCCCAGGGCTATAGGCTGGAGTTCCAAGAGTTCCCACCTCACAGATTCTACAAATCAGGCTTACCAGCTTCACAAGAGGCAAGTATAATTTTACAGCAGGCCATTCAAAAACTGGTACAGACTCAAGTCGTTGTTTCAGTTCCACATCATCTGCACAACAAGGAGTACTATTCCAACTTGTTTGTAGTACCAAAACAAGGGAAAGCTAGCACCAGTAGAGGGTGGTGAGAGGGCAAGGGGGAGAGTCATGGGAAGAGTTTGTGGGGGACGGAGAGAGGGTGAAGTGGAGAGGCAGAGGGTGAAGGGGAGGGGTAGTTGGTGACAGGGTGAGGTAGAAAGTGATGGCGAGAGACTGTGGAGGACGAGGAGTGGCAGAGGTTAACGGGGAAAGGTGGACAGTTAAAGGCAGTGGTTCAGAGTCAAAGGGTAACAGGGAGAGGTAGAGAGTGATGGGGATAGACTGTTAGAGAAGAGTATAGAGTGATGGCAAGAGGGTGACAGGCAGAGGGTGACAGAGTGGGTAAAAGAAGGAGACTCTGAGTGACTGGGAGAGGCAGAAAGTGACAGGAATAGGGTTACAGGGTAAGGTAGAGAGTGAAGAGGAGAGGCTTGGTATGACAGAGAGTGGGTGACTGGGAGAGGGTAATGGTAAGACTCTGTGGTTGATGACAGGTAGAGGCAGAAGGTGATGGAGACTACTGTAGGTGAAAGGGAGAGGTTGTGGGTAATGGGAAGAGAGAGAGAGGGTGACAGGTACAGCCAGTGGGTGATGGACAGAGGCAGTGTGGCAGGCAGTGGGTGACATATATAATTCAATTTACTTACCACCTACTGTACCACGATAGAACTTCAGCATATGGAGGGCGGCTCCTCATTGGGGTTTTACACCATGGAATGAGATTGTGACATTGGACCCACATCAGCTGCCAGTAGCAAAAGAGGAGATGGTATACTAAAGAGGAAGGAAAAGCAAGGGAGGGATGAGGAGAGGAGGAAGGAAAGGGGAGAGCCAGTGCCTTAGTACATAAATAATATATTGCCCTATTACATAAATTATTTACAGTTCAATTTAATTTAATCTTAAATTCTTAGCTCAGCCAGCCCATGTTAACTCCTGTCCCGGCTGTGCTTATGTGTCCATGCTGCAGCATAGCACACAAATATAGATCTTGCGTACAGTATAAATAGAGACTGATTTTCCTCATGCCATGTGCCAGCTTGTGTGTTATGCATGTCCACCCCTGGCCTGGCTAAGCTAAGAATCTAAGATGAAATTAAATTGAGCTGCAGTAGCTCAGTGTCTGCTGCTGCAGAGGGAAATGGCTCTGTGTCTGCCACTTTTTCTCCTTCCCTACCTCACAGAAACAGAGTGGAAGCTGGGGAAGGGAAAACGTATGAAAGGGAAGATGCTAAGAGGAGAGGGGAGAGCAGACCCTCCTCCTTCTCCAGCTGAGGCTGAACATGCGCTGCACTGCTGACACGGATAGCAGCAACAGCGTTACTTAGTGTGGGGCACTGGAAGCTGGTTGTGCAGCTGCTCATGGCGGCGGCATGTAAATTAGTTAGTGTGATTTATTGAAATGCCACCAGCTATGAGCCCTTCACTGCGGCGGGCCTTAGTGCAATGCACCAGCAGCACTGGAACTAGTTCCACCACTGGTCAGGCCTGTCTTAACAGTATTGTAGGCCCTGGTCCAAAGCAATGTACTGGGGCTATTATCTACCGGTTCCTGGGAATAAATAATAAAAACAAATTAAGGCTAAGACAATGCCCTTGCCTGGTGTAAATCCATGCTTCCGAATATGCAAGGAGTGAGACTCACACTTTCAGTGTCTACGGACTCTGCAATCATGCTTTGTGCATCTTTAGATGCCACCATCAGTTGCACCGTTTAAACTTTCAACAGCCCTAAGCTATGTGCAGGTCATCTGTTGGAGTATGGCCTCCAATTTGAGCAATTCAGCATCCCTATGCTCAACCACCTTTAGCAACATGCCCATACTACAGTACATCTGCATCTTATTCACCAACCCCTTATAACTACCTAGAAACGCCCATCACATATTGAACATTTGTGAGATCTGCTGGATAAACAAGTCTGAGCCATGGAGGATGCACCTTGCAACTTAGAGAACCTAAAGGATCTGTCATTAATGCCTTGGTGGCAGATACCACAAGATACCTTCAGAGGGCTTGTGGATTCCAAGCCTTTATGGATCAGAGCTCTTTTGGTGTTACGAGGGGGACTCAAACAATATTAGTTAGGTGGTTTTAATGTTATGACTAATGGTGTAAATTATCTAAAGATTTATTTGGGAGAAAAATTTCCACTCAAACATTGCTAATTCACAGAAGAGCAGAGAAATTATTCAGAACAATATTAAAATGTGTGGTAGCCTTAAAGAAATCTACTGATAATTACCCTAAAAATGGTAAAGTATAAAGTCCAAAAAAGAGCATTCCTATCTGTTGGCAAATAGAATGGAAACCGACATGTTATTTGTTTCTACGAGATAATATCAACAATATCTGGAGACACTGTAAATTGGACACAAAGCAGGATGTAGCACTGTTGTAATCTCAGAAGCTGACATAAAAATGCTGATTCCTAAATTATTATGGTTTCTGTTTTTTTTATACAGCACTGACATATTACACAGCATGAGATAATGACATAAAAGCATTGCAAACAGTAGCATGAAACAGTAGGTAAAGATGGTCGTGGCCTAATGAGCGTAGTGGCACTAGTAATATATTATAATGAATTCCCATGCTGACTTGGCGAAGTAAGGAGAATGGAATGCAATCACTCATTTGAAATTCACAATCTCAATATTAATAATGTCAAAGCCACAATGTCAAGAGTTGTGACATCGACATGGCTAAAATGTTGACATCTAACACAAACACTACATAACATCTGAATTAGAGATGACCGGTGGACACTTTTTAGTGTTTTGTGTTTCGGCTTTGGATCTTGATTGGTTTTACCAAAACCACCCTTTCGGTTTTGGATCTGGATGATTTTTGACACCTCACAATATTGTTTTTAGGCCAAAAGTTGCACTGAGGTAGCTGGATGACTAAGCTAAGCGACACAAGTGGGTGGCACAAACACCTGGCCCATCTACGACTGGCACTGCAGTGGCAGACAGGATGGCAGTTTTAAAACTAAGCCCCAAAGAGCACATAATGCAAAAAAAAAAGAGGTGCACCAAGGTAGCTGGATGACTAAGCTAAGCAACACAAGTGGGCGGCACAAACACTTGGCCCATCTAGGACTTGCACTGCAGTGGCAGACAGGATGGCACTTTTAAAAACTTGGACCTAAAGAGCACATAAAGAAGAAAAAAAAGAGGTGCACCGAGGTAGCTGGATGACTAAGCTAAGTGACACAAGTGGGCGGCACAAACACCTGGCCCATCTAGGAGTGGCACTGCAGTGGCTGACAGGTCGGCAGTTTTAAAACTAAGCCCTAAAGAGCACATGATGCAAAGAAAAAAAGAGGTGCAAGATGGAATTGTCCTTGTGCCAGCCCACCCACCCTTATGTTGTATAAACAGGACATGCACACTTTTACAAATCAATAATTTCAGCAACAGGGTCTGCCACATGACTGTGGCTGAAATGATTGGTTTGTTTGGGCCCCCACAAAAAAAGAAGCAATTAATCCCCCCACCAAAAAAGAAGCAATTAGTCTATCCTTGCACAAACTGGCTCTACAGATTCCTCACCCCTTTCAGTGTATACATTCTCCTCCTCACAGAGTATTTATTCGTCCCCACTGGAATCCACCATCACAGGTCCCTGTGTACTTTTTAGAGGTAATGGTGGTAAATGTCTTCCTGGAGGAATTTATAATTCATTTTGATGAACATCATCTTCTCTTCTCCACATTTTGTGGAAGTAACCTCCTACGCCTTTCGCTGACAAGGTTACAGGCTGAATTAAACACTCTTTCGGAGTACACAATGGAGTGGGGGAAATTAGATAAAATAAAGCCAGTTTGTGCAAGGGCCACCAAATTGCCTCTTTTTCCCGCCAGTATACATACGGACTGTCTAACATGCCTACTTGGATGCTGTCACCAACATAATCCTCCACAATTCTTTAAATGGTGAGAGCATCATATGCAGTGACAGTAGACATGTCAGTAATTATTGGCAAATCCTTCAGTCCAGACCAGATGTCAACACTTGCTCCTGACTGCCCTGCATCACCGCCAGCGGGTGGGCTCGGAAATTTTATCCTTTTCCTCGCATCCCCAGTTGCAGGAGAAAATGAAGGAGGAGCTGTTGATGGGTCATTTTCCGCTTGAGTTGACAATTTTCTCACCAGCAGGACTTTGAACCACTGCAGACTTATACAATAGTGTTTTAAGGGCCCTGGCCGCTCTAGCCTATTAGTACATTTTTAAATCTGTGCGTCATTTGTTATATGTTTTTTGTGTATGTTTGGATGCTTCAGATTTATTTTAAGAAACTCAATATAATGTATGTTTTTATTACATAACTATTCTGACAATTTTGTCCTAATCAAAGAGTGTACCCAAAAAGAGTCTTCTTCTCTCTCTACTACTGTTTGAAAAAGCTATACCCCTTGACTCAGTATGCACCGCCAGTGTGATAATATATAGGGTAATCCCTTTGGGATTTCAAATCTGGTTTTGAAAAAAAATATCTTTATCTCTATCCCCTTTTACTGGTGCTGAATCACCCCATTGCAATTTCCACCCTTGAATCCTGGCAAAGCGAATGAAAGGGGCCATCCACAAGTCCCACATACTTTGCGGAATCGCTCCGTCTTAGCTCATCCTTCAATTTCTCCAGCTGCTTCTGCAAAAACCTGATAAGTGGAATGACCTGACTCAAGCTGGCAGTGTCTGATCTGACTTCACGTGTGGCAAGTTCAAAGGGTTGAAGAACCTTGCACAATACGGCAATCATTCTCTACTGCAAGTCAGGTGCATTTCCCCTCCTTTGCCTATATCGTAGGTGGATGCATAGGCTTGAGTGGCCTTTTGCTGCTCCTCCATCTTCTGAAGCATATAGAGTGTTGAATTCCACCTTGTTAACACCTCGTGCTTCAGGTGATGGCAGGGCAGGTTCATGAGTGTTAGCTGGTGCTCCAGTCCTCAGCACACAATGGCTGAATGCCGAAAGAGGGCCGCAATTTTTTGGACCACCGACAACATCATCTGCACGCCCCTGTCATTTTTGAAAAAATTCTGCACCACCAAATTAATTGTATTTGCAAAACATGGGACGTGCTGGATTTTGTTTAAATGTAAGGCATGCACAATATTGGTGGCATTGTCCGATATCAAAAATCCCCAGGATATCTAAGTGGGGTAAGCCATTGTTTGATGATGTCCCTCAGTTTCCGTAAGAGGTTGTCAGCGGTGTGCACGGAAACCGGTGATACACAGCGTAGCCTGCCTAGGAACGAGTTGGCATTTGTGAGATGCTGCTACTGGTGCCACTGCTGTTGTTGCTGCGAGAGGCAATACAGCTACCCAGTGGGCTGTCACAGTCATGTAGTCCTTAATTTGCCCTGCTCCAATTGTCCACATGTCCGTGGTTAAGTGGACAGTGGGTACAACTACATTTTTCAGGACACTGAGGAAACTTTTCTTAATGTCCCTGTACAGTCCGGGAATCGCTTTCCTACTGAAGTGAAATCTAGATGGAATTTGGTACCGGAGACACAGTACGTCCATCAACTGTCTAAATCACACTGCACTAATGGCGGATACTGGATGCACGTCTAACACCAGCATAGTTGTTATGGCCTCAGTAATCTGCTTTGCAACAGGGTGACTGCTGTCATATTTCATCTTCCTCGCAAAGGACTATTGGACAGTCAATTGCTAAGTTGAAGTAGTAAAAGTGGTCTTCCGACTTCCCCTCTGGGACGAAAATCGACTCCCAGCAGCAACAACAGCAGCAGCAGTAGGTGAACCACTGAAGGATCCTCTGGAGGAATCCCGGTTAGGAGAGGACTCGTCAGTCATGCCAGTGACATGGCCTGCAGGACTACTTCCACTCCTGACTGAGGAGGAAATTGACATTGGGGGTGTTGGTGGTGTGGCTTGCAGGAGCTTGGGTACAAGAGGAAGAAGGGATTTAGGTGTCAGTGGACTGCTTACGCTCTTACCCAAAGTTTCTGAACTTGACAATGACTTATGATGAATGCATTGCAGGTTACGTATAAGGGAGGATGTTCCTAGGTGGTTAATATCCTTACTCCTACTTATTACAGATTGAAAAAGGCAACATATGGCTTGACACCTGTTGCTCGGATCTGTGGAGAAATAATTCCACACTGAAAAGGTTGCTTTTTTGGTATATTCCCCAGGCATGACAATGGGCTTTCTCATCCCACGGACAACAACTGTCTCCAATGGTGCCTTATTCAAACAAAGCACATCACCATCAGAATCATCATCATGAACTTCCTCCTCATCGCCAGCTACACATCCTCCTCATCCTGGTGACATCCTCAATTTCAATATCAGCAACTGTATTGTCGGTGCTCTTCCCAGCACTTGCAGGGGGCATGCAAATGGTAGTAGGAGCCTCCTCTTTCCATACAGTCTTGGGAAGGTCAGGCCAAGACATCGCAACCATGGACACAGTTGGACTCTCCTTGGGGATTTGGGATATCTCTGAATGCACAGTTGTTTTTTCATGTGCTTTCACAAGCTTAATTTTTTATAATTTTTTGAGAGGGAGGAGGGCTTCCATCCTCATGAGAAGCCGAGCCACCACTCATGAACATAGGCCTTGGCTTTAGCCTTTCCTTGCCACTTCGTGTCATTAATGGCATATTGCCAATTTTACGTTTTTCATCAGATAATTTTTTTCTGATTACTAATTTTTGCTTCTTGAATTTTACAAGCCCTCTATGACATTGGGCATCAGCCTTAGCAGACGACGTTGATGGAATTACATTGTCAATGTCATGACTGGTGGCAGCAGCTTCAGCACTGGAAGTAGGAACTGGAAGTGGTTCCTGTTCTTCCACTATTTTTTCCTCAAAATTGTTGTTATCCATTTCATAGGACAGCACCCCTTTATTATTACAGCAGACAGAACAGTGCCCCTTTATTTTCTAAGCACCCCTGTATTCTTACAGCATACGGGACCAGTGTGCTTTTATTTGAACAACAGAAGCACCCCTGAATTTTTACAGCATACAGGGCTACTGTAATATTATTTTTGTAACAGCAGCACCATTATATTTTTGCAGCATACAGGACCAGTGTGCTTTTATTTAAACAACTGCACTCCTGAATTTTAACAGCATACATGGTCAGTGTAATGTTATTTTAACAGACGCACCCCTATATTTTTACAGCATACAGCACCAGTGTGCTTTTAATTTTTAACAAATGCACCCCTGAATTTTTACAGCATACAGGGCCAGTGTAATGTTATTTTACAGTAGCACCCCTATATTTTAACAGAATACAAGAGGACAGTGCCCCTGGCCCCTGTACAACACAGTGACAGCCTGGACAGCAAGTCAGCAATACCCATGTACAGCTGCAGCACCTGTAACAGCATATGAAACACCAGTGACAGCCAGGACAGCACCCCTAACAGCACAGGTACACCACAGTGACTGGAGCAGCACCCCTCCAGAGCACACACTGGGAGTAATTCAGAGTTGATTGCAGCAGCAAATTTGTTAGCAGTTGGGCAAAACCATGTGCACTGCAGATGTGGCAGATATAACATTTGCAGAGAGATTTGGTTGTTTTTTTGTTTCTGTGCAGGGTAAATACTAGCTGCTTTATATTTACACTGCAATTTAGATTTCAGTTTGAACACACCCCACCTAAATCTAACTCTCTCTGCACATGTTATATCTGCCCCCCCTGCAGTGCACATGGTTTTGCCGAACTGTTAACAAATTTGTTGCTGTGATCAACTCTAAATTACCCCCCTAACCCCACCCGATGCCACCACCCACCGAGAGACAGAGGTCTGTTTCCCTCACTCTCCAAGTCCAGAGTGAAAATGGTGGCGATGCGTGGCTGTTTATATGGGATCTAAAACCCGTGAGAATCTGACAGCGGGATGATGACATTTTGCCTCGTTCTGGTTTCTGAGTCTGGCGGGAAGTCCTGAGCCGGATCTGGATGTTCGGGGGGTTCGGTACTCTGGGAACCGAACCTGCTCCTATCTAATCTGAATCGTATAATAATAGTGCAAGATGCATAGTTCTGCATAATCATAATAATAATGATGATGATGATTATTACAGGCAGCACTGTAGACACCTTTTAGCAGCTGCATACTTTAATTTATGTCAAATTAAAATGTGTTCACTCACCTAAAAGGGAACAATTTGGCCAAGCATTGTTTGATGTATGAATGTTACATTTCTATACATTCTGGATACTTATTTAATTAAATATAATACATGTTAATCACAACTTGAAATATATTCACTGTAAGTTGCATATAGTTTTTAAGAAGGCCAGTACAAACTGGTCACTGTTTTATGTCTAAGTGCAAGGTATTTGTAATCTGCTGTCTGCCCAGCAGATGTCACTATCTGAATACTAAAAATGTAATTTCAATGCTTATGTGAAGAAAATCTACCTAGCTTAAGCTAGTTTAGGACTAAGTAAAACTTTATTTATTTTATATTTTTAATATACAGTAGTGTTTTTAAAAAATAATTAAAATGTGACTAAATTATTTGTCAATATCAACAATATTACTATGGAAAATGTATTTAATATCCTTATTGGACCCATTTTTATTAGCAGTTATTTACATAGCACCAACATATTATGCAGCATTTTATGGAGAATAATTGTATTTACTTATTTATATACATATATATATATATATATATATATATATATACACCACCGGATGCACACTGCAATGTGTGGACTGGATTGAAGACTTACTGCTCAAAACAGCCATGGCAACCGGTAAAATTTTATGATTTACATGCTAATCGAGGAGCACCTTGAATAAATAAAAAAGCAGTATGCCCTATATGTGAATTGCCAGACAGCTTCAGGAACCACTAAAAACTATGGCCCTCATTCCGAGTTGATCGCACGCAAGGCGATTTTAGCAGAGTTACACACGCTAAGCCGCCGCCTACTGGGAGTGAATCTTAGCTTCTTAAAATTGCGAACGATGTATTCGCAATATTGCGATTACAAACTACTTAGCAGTTTCAGAGTAGCTCCAGACTTACTCGGCATCTGCGATCAGTTCAGTGCTTGTCGTTCCTGGTTTGACGTCACAAACACACCCAGCGTTCGCCCAGACACTCCCCCGTTTCTCCAGCCACTCCTGCGTTTTTTCCGGAAACGGTAGCGTTTTTATCCACACGCCCATAAAACGCCGTGTTTCCGCCCAGTAACACCCATTTCCTGTCAATCACATTACGATCGCCGGAGCGAAGAAAAAGCCATGAGTAAAAATACTATCTTCATAGCAAAATAACTTGGCGCAGTCGCAGTGCGAACATTGCGCATGCGTACTAAGCAGAAAAACGCTGCGATGCGAAGAAAATTACCGAGCGAACGACTCGGAATGAGGGCCTATCTGTATTAAACTCCTGTGGATAAGTGCTACGTTAGATCTCAGCTGTGGAAATCAACCTTATGGGAGCTGTTACACAATTGCACCATGCAGTGATTAACTATTAAAGCTGTGCAACATTCATTAAAAGATCTTAAAAATTAGGGAGCTAATTCAGAGTTGATCGTAGATGTGCTAAATTTTGCACATCTACGATCATTAACACTGACATGTAGGGGGACGCCCAGCACTGTGCTAGTCTGCCCCGCATGTCAGGCCCTACCCCCTCCCCACATAAGTACACAAGCATTGCACAGCGGCGATGCTTTTATACTTTATAAGTAGCTCCCTACTGGCAGGGAGCTACTTGTCACATCCCGGGTCACAGCAGCTGTGTTTGATGTCCCGCAGCCTACCCCCTGCATGATCCAGGCACATCTGCGTTGCCCGGACCGTGCCCCCAAAATGGCAGACAAATGCCGCTGACCCGCCCTCTCCTGCCCAGCGAAAACCTCTGCCTGTCAATCAGGCAGAGGAGATCGCTGGGCTGAGATGCCGATAGCATCTCTGGCATGCGCCAGCGCACTGCGGCTTTGGCGCATGCACAGTTCAGACCTGATCGCCCGCTGTGCGAAAATGCACAGCAGCAATCAGGTCTGAATTAGACCCTATATCTTTTGAACTGCCACAAATTAGCGAATGCTGCTTGTCCTAAAGAAGGTATACTATTAATACACTAATCTTGTTATGTGTTACGCGATCTTGTCTCCTAACGAGTATATTTTGCTATATTTTAATTGTGCTAATTGATTTGATGTAAAATATATAATTGTACTATTGAACAGATTTTATAAATATGTCAAAAGCGATTTATGTAGTTTAATAAATACCCATTGTGAATTGATAGCGCTCCACTTATTATTTCTTTAACAGTAGAGCTGTGGAGAATGATTTCCATGTTGTGCAAGGTTCTCCAACCCTTTGAACTTGCCACACGTGAAGTCAGTTCAGACACTGCCAGCCTGAGTCAGGTCATTCCCCTCATCAGGCTTTTGCAGAAGCAGCTGGAGAGATTGAAGGGGGAGCTAAAATGGAGCTATTCTGCTAGGCATGTGGGACTTGTTGATGGAGCCCTTCATTCGCTTAACCAGGATTCACGGGTGGTCAATCTGTTGAAATCAGAGCACTACATTTTGGCCACCGTGCTCGATCCTAGGTTTAAAGCCTACGTTGTATCTCTATTTCTGGCAGACATAAGTCTGCAGATGTTCAAAGACCTGCTGGTGAGACAATTGTCAAGTCAAGCAGAACGTGACCCACCAACAGCTCCGCATTCATTTTCTACCGCCACTGGAGCTGCCAGGAAAAGGATACAATTTCCAAAACCACCCGCTGGCGGTAATGCAGGGCAGTCAGGAGCAAGTGCTAACATCTGGTCCGGACTGAAGGACCTGCCAACGATTACTGACATGTCGTCAACTGTTACTGCATATGATTCTGTCACCATTGAAAGAATGGTGGAGGATTATATGAGTGAGAGCATCCAAGTAGGCATGTCAGACAGTCCGTAATTATACTGGCAGGAAAAAGAGGCAATTTGGAGGCCCTTGCACAAACTGTCTTTATTTTATCTAAGTTGCCCCCCCTCCAGTGTGTACTCCAAAAGAGTGTTTAGTGCAGCCGGTAACCTTGTCAGCGAAAGGCATAGGAGGTTACTTCCAGAAAATGTGGAGAAGATGATGTTCATCAACATGAATTATAAATTCCTCCATGGAGACATTTACCATCAATTGCCTCCAGAAAGTACACAGGGATCTGTGATGGTGGATTCCAGTGGGGATGAATTAATACTCTGTGAGGAGGAGGATGTACACAGTGAAAGGGGTGAGGAATTGGACGATGAGGATGAGGTGGATATCTTTTCTCTGTAGAGCCAGTTTGTGCAAGGAGAGATTGATTGCTTCTTTTTTGGTGGGGGCCCAAACCAACCAGTACTTTCAGCCACAGTCGTGTGGCAGACCCTGTTGCTGAAATGATGGGTTTGTTAAAGTGTGCATGTCCTGTTTATGCAACATAAAGGTGGGTGGGAGGGCCCAAGGACAATTCCATCTTGCACCTCTTTTCTTATTTATCTTTGCATCATGTGCTGCTTGGGGACTATTTTTTTAAGTGCCATCCTGTCTGACACTGCAGTGCCACTCCTAGATGGGCCAGGTGTTTGTGCCTCCCACTTGGGTCGCTTAGCTTAGTCATCCAGCGACCTCTGGGCAAATTTTAGGACTAAAAATAATATCGTGAAGTGTGAGGTGTTCAGAATAGACTGGAAATTAGTGAAAATTATGGTTATTGAGGTTAATAATACTATAGGATCAAAGTTAATCCCAAATTCTATGATTGAAGCTGTATTTGAGTTTTTTTTTAAAAAGACACCTAAATCCAAAACGCAACCGAATCTGACAAAAATCCAAAAGGGTGGTTTTGCCAAAATGCGTCCGAATCCAAAACATGACCGCGGAACCGAATCCAAAACCAAAACACGAAAAATGCCCGCTGCATGTCTCTATTGGGAACACCTACATTTTTCCTGACACTCTCAGAAAATGGACAGTTACCATCCAGTTGCTGTTCGGCGACGCACCTGTGCATTGCGGTACACACGCATGCACAGTCATTCGATAATTGGCCGGTGTGCAGTTTAATACAACAGCGATCAGGTCTGAATTGGACCCTTGGTTAGGGGCATACTTAAAACATAACTTTCATACTATACGTTTTCACATAAAGTGAGAAAACAAATCCCTATAACACTTCCTGCTTCGCCACTCCAACAAAATGTATGAGTGAAAACACCCCCTCTCCGGCGATGCCCATCTGAGCACACCGTGCATCAGGGGTCAAAATGCAGTGTCAGAACGGTCAGCGTGGTGACCATTCTTACATTGCCCACGCAGATCTGCATGCTATCTTTATGATAGCAGCGCCGATAATGACATGGGAGCGTACTTGGCACACATTGTCGCTGTCATATATATATGGGGGGGAAGCGGTATCAGCGCACATAATGTGTGCTGATACCTCCCACCCACCCCCCCATCCTATATCATCTTTTCAGTAATTTACCTCACAATCTGATAGACATCAAAACAGGTCTAGGCACACATATGACATCGCACTCTCCAAAGGAAAATATAAATGCACCTATTTCAGATTTAACAGCAAAGCACAATAAAAGCATTAACTCAGCAATCAGACCCAGTTTAGTTAAAACAAATGTGCACAGACCATTGGTCATCAGACTCAATTTTGTCAAATATAAATGTGGAAACTTTGGTTTTTTTTTCACAATGCATAATCCAGGCATAAACCGGTCAATGGTCATCAGCCCCAGCTTTTTAGCACTAATCGCTAGGTTTATACCAAATGTTACTGCATCTTTTTTGATAGATTTAATTCCTTTCTGGGAGAAAGGTCAAGAAAAAGAAACTGACTCATGTCCCAGCAAGCAAAATAGAAACACTTTAAGTGAAAACGCACACAAATGGTATATTATATGTCATGTCAGTATTGTAGTAAGAGGTGCTAGACCAGTGTATCTGATTCCCCAGCTTCTACTGTCATGCCGTCATGACAAGCAGAGAATGGCGGATGACAGAGCTGAGGTGACACGTGGGCTGGAAAAGACAGACAAAGAGAGCATTTCTACTGTCAGCACATCTCTAGTGTCCTGATATCATAAGACATTGCAGAATGCAACAATGGGTCAGCTGAAGAGTGGGTGCCAGGAAGGTTACCTGTGTGGGGAGGGTGTAAGTGAGGCATAGTCCCCAGCAGGAGCTCCAAGACGGTCTATGTACAGTCCATGTGTACAGCCGGGGGCTACACTTTACTAACATACACTCTCCCCACACAGGTTACCTTCTGGGAACCCTCTCATCAGCTTAACAAGTAAATCAGACACCTACATACAGTATAAGGAGTTTATATGCAAGTTTTATTTAGTGATTTGAGATGTGTTGTCCAAGCAAATCATAATATGTTTCAGGACTGTATTTTGTTTTCTCACTTTATATTAAAAGTTACATTTTAACAACTACATGTTATGCACACCAGTGCCTGCAGGAAAGTACTGGTGTCAGAACTGTTATGCACTCCAGTGCCTGCAGGAATGTACTGGTGTTTGAACTGTTATGCAAAACAAATGGACTCACAGACAGACTGGGGAATATGACATAACGTACACAGAAGGTGATAGGGTAACAAAATACACACAAAGTGAACAGAGAAGCCCAGAGGCCAAGGAACTGGGTATCTCCCTTGTATTAGAAATGCTCAGATGGGAAAAGCAAGATGTTGTGTTTTAATACGTAGAGAACCCGAAATGCTGTTGCTAAGGGCAACAGCAAAACCCTAAAAGGTTACCAACGGGTGTGGCAGTAAACTCCTTGGTCAGAGATGGAATGATAGACACAAGGAGAGTCTCCACAATCCTAATTCTCACTTGCAGTGCACAGGTTCAGCTTACTGCCACTAAACTGACCCCTGACACCTAGCACAGTGAGACAGGATTAGACAGGCAAGTCTTAGAATACAGCCGCAAACTTGCTAAGTTCACAGAGTAGTAACAGAACCCCAGCAAGCTAAACGACTGACTCCAGTCTTACTGCTAGGTCTGGATTGGCAGAGTGTAATACCAAATCCCCAGGCCTATTTGCAGTAAGCAACAAACAAATACAAAGCTACACAGTACTGGCTAACTTTCAGGAACTGCCTAACCAACAAAGATTCAGCAGCATCTGCTTACCCTGAGAAGAGGCCTTATAAAGCAGGTGCTGTCCACGCCCCACTCAGACCTCACAGACTGTGAGCACAAAAACCAGCACCGGATCCCCTGCCGTGCACAGAGCCTATAACCACTGCACAGCAAAAGACCCGAACCGGAGTATCAGCTGTGCTCAGGTTACTCCGCTAGCACTTGTCTCCCGGTTGCCATGACGACGTGGCAGCACAGGGCAGGAGACCCTAACAGTAACCCCCTCTGACGAGGGGTCAAAGAACCCCTACCACCGGGTTTATCGGGGAACTGCGAGAAGAAAGAGCGTATCAGTCTGGGGGCATGAAGATCACAACTGCGCACCCACGACCGCTCCTCCGGGCCATACCCCTTCCAGTGCACCAAAAATGACAGCCGACCCCGAACCACCTTGGAGTCAAGAATCCTTTCAACAACAAACTCCCACTGACCACGTATCAGAAGAGGGGAAGGTCTTCCACTGGAAGAAGGATTACTAATCGCCCGTTTTAAAAGGGAACAATGAAATGTTTTATTGATACCCAAAGAACGGGGCAGATCTAACTGAAATGCCACCGGATTGATAACCCTGGTGATCTTATAAGGGCCGATGAACCGGGGGCCTAACTTATGAGATGGCTGTCTCAACTTCAAATTCTTGGTAGACAACCAGACGAAGTCTCCTAATTTGAAGCTGCAGGGTCTTTTCCGCTTATCAAAAACCCTTTTGGTCACTAATGACACAGACACAAGGGCTTTCTTCACTTTCCGCCAAATACCTCTAAGGACCGAAACCACAGAGGAACCACCAGGCGTGGAGTCCAGGGGGTCAAAAGAATTGGCCTTAGGATGATGCCCATACACACAAAGGAAGGGAGAGATCCCTGTAGCAGAGTGATCCGCGTTGTTATAGGCAAACTCCGCCATGGACAGATGAGCAACCCAGTCAGTCTGACACTTGGAGACATAATACCTGAGGAACTGCTCCAAGGACTGGTTCACCCTTTCAGTCTGCCCATTAGACTGCGGATGGTAGCTTGACGACAAGCTGACAGAAATCTGGAGATCGGAACAAAATGCCCTCCAGAATTTGGCCACAAACTGGGATCCGCGGTCAGAGACCACATCAAGTGGCAACCCGTGGAGACGCACAACATGCAGCATAAATAATTCAGACAGGCGTCTGGCCGATGGCAGCCCAACCAGTGGAACGAAGTGCGCCATCTTCGAAAACCTGTCAACAACAACCCAGATGGCTGTCATCCCCGAGGATTTGGGCAAGTCCACCACAAAATCCATTGAAATGTGGGTCCATGGCTTAGATTGGATAGAGAGTGGATGTAATGGGCCAACAGGAACCCCTCTAGGAGTCTTATTTCGGGCACAGATGTCACATGCCCGAACCCACTGATCCACATCCTTAGCCACCGAGGGCCACCACACCGCCCTAGATAGAAACTCCCGAGTTCTGGCAATACCCGGGTGACCTGCCGACTTCTTGGCATGGAATTCCAGGAACACTCGCTGTCTTAACCTAGGAGGCACAAACAAAAGACCTACCGGAAGGTCTGGAGGAGCCTGCTCCTGTGCTCTAAGGACTAATGATAAGAGGTCCTGGGTAATGCCCACTTTAATACATGATGGGGAAACAATGGGCAACGGCTCCTCGGTGGTCTCCTGGATTGGAGCAAAACTCAGCGAGAGCGCATCAGCCTTGATGTTTTTTGACCCAGGGCGATATGTTATCAAAAAATTAAAGCGAGCAAAAAACAAAGCCCATCGTTCCTGCCTGGCATTGAGACGCTTTGCTGACTCTAAATATGCCAGATTCTTATGGTCAGTGAGAATTGAGACCACAAACTTAGCCCCCTCAAGCCAGTGTCTCCTCTCCTCGAGTGCATCCTTAATAGCCAACAATTCCCGGTTACCCACGTCATAATTCATCTCGGCAGGCGAAAATTTACGGGAAAAGTAAGCACAGGGATGAAGGCGATTATCAGACACTCCCATCTGAGAAAGCACTGCCCCAATACCCATCTCAGAGGCATCCACCTCCACCACAAAAGGACGCTCTGGATCTGGGTGTCGCAGCACCTTGGCCGAAACAAATGCCCTTTTGAGACGGGCAAAAGCCGCTTTAGCCTCACAAGACCAGTGAGCAACATCCGCCCCTTTCTTAGTGAGTGCCACCAAGGGCGCCACTATAGACGAAAATCCAGCGATAAATCGTCTATAAAAATTCGCAAAGCCCAGGAAACGCTGAAGCGCCTTCAAACTAGTGGGCTGCACCCAATCCTGGACTGCCTGTACCTTGGAACCCTCCATTTGGAAACCTTCTGGGGAGATAATATATCCTAGAAATGCGATTTGCTGAACTTCAAATTCGCACTTATCCAGCTTCGCCCCAAGCCGGAGGTCTCTGAGTTTCTGGAGGACTAAGCGTACATGCTTCCGATGTTCCTCCAGGGAATGGGAGAAGATTAGGATGTCATCTAAGTATACAACTAAGAATCTATCCAAATATTCCCTGAGCACATCATTCATGAAATCCTGGAAGACTGCCGGGGCATTACAGAGCCCAAAAGGCATCACCAAATATTCATAATGCCCTGAGTGGGTATTAAAGGCAGTCTTCCATTCATCCCCCTCTCTTATTCGGATTAGATTGTACGCACCGCGTAGGTCAATCTTAGAAAAAATGGTGGCAGTACGAAGCTGGTCAAACAAGACCGAAATGAGAGGCAGTGGGTATGAGTTTTTAATCGTGATACGGTTCAATTCCCTGAAGTCGATGCAGGGTCGCAACGAACCGTCCTTTTTACCCACGAAGAAGAACCCCGACCCAACTGGAGACTGTGAAGGTCTGATAAATCCCTTAGCCAAGTTCTCCTGAATGTACTCTGCCATAGCCTGAGTCTCAGGACGTGACAGGGAGTACAACCTGCTCTTGGGAAGCTTAGCATTTGGCAACAAATCAATGGCACAGTCATAGGGGCGATGGGGAGGTAGTACCTCTGCAATTTTTTTGGAGAACACGTCCGCAAAATCTGCATAACACCCTGGCAATCCTGGCAAACTTAGCTGCGAGAGCCTGACTGGAAGGCTCAAGCAACTCCTGAAACAATCAGTACCCCAACTAAGAATCTCCCCAGAGACCCAGTCAAATTGAGGATTGTGGGCCCTTAACCAGGGTAACCCCAACACCAATGGGGCAAAAGTACAGACAGTCACATAAAAGGACAATTTTTCAGAGTGTGTGGCTCCAATAAACAAAGAAATCTGGCTAGTGCAAGAGGTAATTTTACCTTGGGATAATGGTTCCCCGTTTAACCCACAAATCTCAATTTCCGATGCCAAGGGTACTAAGGGAACAGAGTGTTTCAGGGCGAATTGGCGGTCCATAAAAACCCCGTCGGCCCCACTGTCCACAAAGGCCTCAGTCTTGACAGTTTGACCGAGGATCTTCAAGGTCACCGGAATGATAAAAGTCTTCTTGGGAAATTCTGACTTCTGGCCTGACAGGATATTTCCCATCACCCTCAGGCCCTGAAGTTTTCCGGCTTTTCTGGGCATGATACTACCACATGACCTTTATTCCCACAGTACAAACACAACCCCTGCTGTCTCCTCCGCGTCTTCTCACGCGAGGAGAGGCAAGTAGCCCCAATCTGCATAGGCTCCTCGGAAAATTCCTCAGAGTCTGAGGTTCCCTTGGGAAGGAAGGAAATCTCAGTCTCCCTTTCAAGCCTACGCTCTCTCAGCCGTCTATCCACCCGGATGGATAACTGCATGAGCTGATCCAAGCTATCAGGCAAGGGATATTGTACCAGTTGGTCCTTTATCTGGTTAGAAAGACCTCTTCGGTACTGGTGTCTCAGGGCTGGGTCATTCCACTGGGTATCATGGGCCAACCTCCGAAACTCCGTACAGTAAACCTCAACTGGCCTTCGCCCTTGCTTAAGGATCGAAATCTGAGCCTCGGCTGAGGCCGTCTTGTCAGGGTCATCATACAACATGCCCAGTGCCGTAAAAAAAGCATCAACACTTTTAAGCGACAGACAGTCAGGCTGCAACCCATATGCCCAGACCTGTGGGTCTCCTTGTAGCAAGGAAATCACTATGCCCACCCGCTGAATCTCCGACCCAGAAGACTGAGGCCTAAGCCGGAAGTATAGCTTGCAGCTCTCCTTGAAACAAAAGAACTGCGAGCGATCTCCAGAAAAACGATCCGGGAGATTTACTTTCGGCTCCTTAACCCCTGCAGGTGCTGCTGCTGCGGGAGCTCCGCCAGCAGCCTGGGAGGTGTGCATTTTAATGGACAAATCATTAAATTGTCGAGTCAGGACCTGCACCTGATCGAACATCTGTTGCAACGTATTTTGAGGGGTATGCTCCATATTCCCACAAAATTTCAACAGGAGTATTAGGCTGCTGAATATGTTATGCACACCAGTGCCTGCAGGAAAGTACTGGTGTCAGAACTGTTATGCACTCCAGTGCCTGCAGGAATGTACTGGTGTTTGAACTGTTATGCAAAACAAATGGACTCACAGACAGACTGGGGAATATGACATAACGTACACAGAAGGTGATAGGGTAACAAAATACACACAAAGTGAACAGAGAAGCCCAGAGGCTAAGGAACTGGGTATCTCCCTTGTATTAGAAATGCTCAGATGGGAAAAGCAAGATGTTGTGTTTTAATACGTAGAGAACCCGAAATGCTGTTGCTAAGGGCAACAGCAAAACCCTAAAAGGTTACCAACGGGTGTGGCAGTAAACTCCTTGGTCAGAGATGGAATGATAGACACAAGGAGAGTCTCCACAATCCTAATTCTCACTTGCAGTGCACAGGTTCAGCTTACTGCCACTAAACTGACCCCTGACACCTAGCACAGTGAGACAGGATTAGACAGGCAAGTCTTAGAATACAGCCGCAAACTTGCTAAGTTCACAGAGTAGTAACAGAACCCCAGCAAGCTAAACGACTGACTCCAGTCTTACTGCTAGGTCTGGATTGGCAGAGTGTAATACCAAATCCCCAGGCCTATTTGCAGTAAGCAACAAACAAATACAAAGCTACACAGTACTGGCTAACTTTCAGGAACTGACTAACCAACAAAGATTCAGCAGCATCTGCTTACCCTGAGAAGAGGCCTTATAAAGCAGGTGCTGTCCACGCCCCACTCAGACCTCACAGACTGTGAGCACAAAAACCAGCACCGGATCCCCTGCCGTGCACAGAGCCTATAACCACTGCACAGCAAAAAACCCGAACCGGAGTATCAGCTGCGCTCAGGTTACTCCGCTAGCACTTGTCTCCCGGTTGCCATGACGACGTGGCAGCACAGGGCAGGAGACCCTAACACTACATTTTAACAACTACATTTAAAAATGTGCCCCTAACCAGGAGTATTCTTCTATTCTACTTATTATAGTTTATATCTAATTCTAGGGAGCACCACCAACCTATAAAACTATTCCCAATAGTAGTCATTAATGTAAATACTGGTTTTTGAGAATTCAGTACCTCCTACTTACTTTCAACCCATCTTTGGTTGACTGTTTTCTAGGAGAATAATCTAGTGCGGAATCTATCCAATTTCTTTGTGCTGGAAAAAGAGCCTGCTCTTTGGCTTCTGCTGTCACTGAGGAGGCAGTGGAGATTACCAAAAAGGAAAAGAGGTGGGCAGCTGTCTTTTGGGAACCTAAACTGGGTATGGAAAAATTCTGAACAGGGCATAGGGATCACCGAGAAGATTCCTGGTGGGCCCAAGGTCAGATTAAGGATCTTATGGGCCTTGGGCTGAAAATGTTAAAGGTCCTTTAATGAGAAGCAGAGGCGATAAGGCCTTTGACATGAAAGCATGTATACCCCATACACCATCAGTACCAATATCTCCGTCAATATGTAAGTACAAAAATTGCATAAGTTGAAATTCTAATTCTTATGATTTATGGACAACATTATGCTGCCATGAGGATGGGCCTATATCTATGTGGAGTCCTGGAGCTGTAGCTACATCTGCCCAATTGTTAATCTGACCCCAAGTGGGCCGACGTGTTTGTGAAGTCTGTTTTGTTTTTTGACATGTGGCCCCCGCCCCCCACATGACAGATAGCCTGCACTCATGCACTGCATTGTTCCCATTCATTCGGTAATTCCATCTCTGTGTACAGTAACTCTGCCATCTATCTCCTCACAGTAGTGTACAGATGTAGCCACGCTCATTTTTGCAACAATGCGTATGCATGTCACATGGTGCACTGGGCTGTAACTATTTGCAACAAGGGCGTATGCATGCTCATGGCCATAAGCAATGTACAGTATGGGCCATGAGCATGCATACGCACTCGACCATTCGCGGGTACACTTGGCAAACCTGAAGGTGGCTACATTTCTATATACAGTATTCTATATACTTCACAGCAGTGTATATACCTCTGAGTATGCAGCATCTGTATGACCCACATCAGTGTATATACATATATACATAAAATCAATGTGCAGTATATACAGTTATCTGTCAAAAGCACCACTACAAATGTATCCACTCACTGGAAGAACCTTTTTACTAGGCTGATTTTATTTGCAAATCAAAAACTTGTAATATACCACGCTATATCATATACAACTAGGAGACTATATATACTCTCTATATTATAATACACAAAATTGCCACCTGTTGCACACCCCACAATAAATATATATACATATATATATATATATTAGAGATGAGCGGGTTCGGTTCGTTGAGATCCGAACGCCCCCGAACTTCACCTATTTTACACGGGTCCGAGGCAGCCTCGGATCTTCCCACCTTGCTCAGTTAACCCGAACGAGGCCGAACGTCATCATCCCGCTGTCAGATTCTCTTGAGATTCGTATTCCATATAAAGAGCCGCGCGTCGTCGCCATTTTCACTCGTGCATTGGAGATTGAACGGAGAGGACGTGGCTACGTTCTCTCCTGAAAAGCTCTGTATCTGTGCTCAGTATGCTGCAAATATCTGTGCTCAGTGTGCTGCAAATATCTGTGCTCGGTGTGCTGCAAATATCTGTGCTCCGTGTGATGCAAATATCTATGTTCTCTGCCTGAAAACGCTTCATATCTGTGCTCAGTGTGCTGCAAATATGTACGTTCTCTGCCTGAAAATCTCCATATCTGTGCTCAGTGTGCTGCAAATATCTGTGCTCAGAGTGCTGCATTGTGGGGACCACCAGTATATAATTATAGTAGTACAGTACAGTAGGCCATTGCTGTATCTTGCAGCTCCGTGTCAGACTCAGTTCTAGACAGTATCCTGATCATCAGTGCTCAATATCTGCTGCATTGTTGTGTGACCAGTATATAATATATATATTATATATAGTAGTACAGTGCAGCATTTTGGTGACCACCAGTAGTAGTACAGTACAGTAGTCCATTGCTGTATCTTGCAGCTCCGTGTCACTTCAAGTATCCATATCTGTGCTGCATTGTTGTGAGCAGTATATATAGTAGTACAGTGCAGCATTTTGGTGACCAACAGTATATAGTTGTACAGTACAGTAGACCATTGCTGTATCTTGCAGCTCCGTGTCACTTCAAGTATTCATATATGTGCTGCATTTTGGTGACCAACAGTATATAGTTGTACAGTACAGTAGTCCATTGCTGTATCTTACAGATCCGTGTCACTGCAAGTATCCATATCTGTGCTGCATTGTTGTGAGCAGTATATATAGTAGTACAGTGCAGCATTTTGGTGACCAACAGTATATAGTTGTACAGTACAGTAGTCCATTGCTGTATCTTGCAGCTCTGTGTCACTGCAAGTATCCATCCATATCTGTGCTGCATTGTTGTGAGCAGTATATATAGTAGTACAGTGCAGCATTTTGGTGACCAACAGTATATTGTTGTACAGTACAGTAGGCCATTGCTGCATCTTGCAGCTCCGTGTCACTTCAAGTATCCATATCTGTGCTGCATTGTTGTGAGAAGTATATATAGTAGTACAGTGCAGCATTTTGGTGACCAACAGTATGTAGTTGTACAGTACAGTAGACCATTGCTGTATCTTGCAGCTCCGTGTCACTGCAAGTATCCATATCTGTGCTGCATTGTTGTGAGCAGTATATATAGTATTACAGTGCAGCATTTTGGTGACCAACAGTATATTGTTGTACAGTACAGTAGTCCATTGCTGTATCTTGCAGCTCTGTGTCACTGCAAGTATCCATATATGTGCTGCATTGTTGTGAGCAGTATATATAGTAGTACAGTGCAGCATTTTGGTGACCAACAGTATATAGTTGTACAGTACAGTAGTCCATTGCTATATCTTGCAGCTCCGTGTCACTGCAAGTATCCATCTCTGTGCTGCATTGTTGTGAGCAGCATATATAGTAGTACAGTGCAGCATTTTGGTGACCAACAGTATATAGTTGTACAGTACAGTAGGCCATTGCTATTGATATAATAATATTACTGGCATATAATTCCACACATTAAAAATTGGAGAACAAAAATGTGGAGGGTGAAATAGGGAAAGATCAAGATCCACTTCCACCTAGTGCTGAAGCTTCTGCCACTAGTCATTGCAGAGACGATTCAATGCCATCAACGTCATCTGCCAAGGCCGATGTCCAATGTCATAGTAGAGAGCATGTAAAATCCTAAAAACTAAAGTTCAGTAAAATGACCCAAAAATCTAAATTAAAAAGAGTCTGAGGAGAAGCGTAAACTTGCCAATATGCCATTTACGACACGGAGTGGCAAGGAACGGCTGAGGCCCTGGCCTATGTTCATGGCTAGTGGTTCAGCTTCACATGACGATGGAAGCACTCATCCTCCCGCTAGAAAATTTAAAAGAGATAAGATGGCAAAAGCACAGCAAAGAACTGTGCATTCTTCTAAATCACAAATCCCCAAGGAGAGTCTAATTGTGTCAGCGGTTGCGATGCCTGAACTTCCCAACACTGGACGGGAAGAGGTGGCTCCTTCCACCATTTGCACACCCCCTGCAAGTGCTGGAAGGAGCACCCACAGTCCAGTTCCTGATAGTCAAATTGAAGATGTCACTGTTGAAGTACACCAGGATGAGGATATGGGTGTTGCTGGCACTGAGGAGGAAATTGACAATGAGGATTCTGATGGTGAGGTGGTTTGTTTAAGTCAGGCACCCGGGGAGACACCTGTTGTCCATGGGATGAATATGGCCATTGACATGCCTGGTCAAATTCCAAAACAAATCACCTCTTCGGTGTGTAATTATTTTAACAGAAATGCGGTCAACAGGTGTCAAGCCATGTGTTGCCTTTGTCAAGCTGTAATAAGTAGGAGTAAGGATGTTAAGCACCTAGGAACATTCTCCCTTATACGTCACCTGGAGCGCATTCATCAGAAGTCATTGACAAGTTCAAAAACTTTTGGTGACAGCGGAAGCAGTCTACTGACAACTAAATACCTGCTTCCTCTTGTACCCAAGTTCCTGCAAACCACACCACCAACTCCCTCAGTGTCAATTTCCTCCTTAGACAGGAACGTCAATAGCAGTGGCGCACCCAGGGGGGGTTTCCGAGCACCCAGAAACCCCCCTCCACACAAAAAATATATATATATATTTTTATTTTTTTTTAGCTACATGAGTATTATTAATGGCTGTCTAGCGTCCTCTGCAGCCTGCTGTCTTCCTGGTGGCACTTGTAAGTGCAATGAAAGTTTACTTTATTTTACGTATAGTACATATATATCCATGTGCATACATATATACACATGTATATACATACATACATACATACATATAAACACACACACACATGATATATATATATATACATGTGTATATATATGTGTACTGTATGTGTGTGTACATATATATATATATATATATATGTATGCATGTTTAATATGCTATGTATATGTGTATATGTATGTGTGTGTGTATGTATATATATATATATATATATATATGTATATATATATGTGTAGATAGATATATATATATATATATATATATATATATATACACACACAGACACACTAGTTTTACGGAGCCAACATATACTGGGTCACCTCAGTCCCCACCCCCGTGATTGGCTCCGCCCATTTCTGGAACCCCCCCCCATGCAAATCCTGCGTTTGCCACTGAATAGTCCTGCAGGCCATGTCACTGGCAAGTCTGACGAGTCCTTTCCTAACTGGGATTCCTCCGATGGATCCTTGAGTGTAACACCTACTGCTGCTGGCGTTGCTGTTGTTGCTGCTGGGAGTCGATTGTCATCCCAGAGGGGAAGTCGGAAGACCGCTTGTACTACTTCCAGTAAGCAATTGACTGTCCAACAGTCCTTTGCGAGGAAGATGAAATATCACAGCAGTCATCCTGTTGCAAAGCGTAAAACTCAGGCCTTGGCAACTGTGTTGGTGTTAGACGTGCGTCCGGTATCCACCGTTAGTTCACAGGGACTTAGAGAATTGCTTGAGGTAGATTGTCCCCGGTACCAAATCCCATCTAAGTTCCACTTCTCTAGGCAGGCGATACCGAGAATGTACACAGACGTCAGAAAAAGAGTCACCAGTGTCCTAAAAAATGCAGTTGTACCCAATGTCCACTTAACCACGGACATGTGGACACGTGGAGCAGGGCAGACTCAGGACTATTTGACTGTGACAGCCCACTGGTAGATGTATTGCCTCCCACAGCAAGAACAGCAACGGCGGCACCAGTACCAGCATCTCGCAAACGCCAACTCGTTCCTAGGCAGGCTACGCTTTGTATCACCGCTTTCCATAAGAGGCACACAGCTGACAACCTCTTACGGAAACTGAGGAACATCATCGCAGATTGGCTTACCCCAATTGGACTCTCCTGGGGATTTGTGACATCGGACAACACCACCAATATTGTGCGTGCGTTACATATGGGCAATTCCAGCACGTCTAATGTTTTGCACATACAATTAATTTGGTGGTGCAGAATTTTTTTTTAAATGACAGGGGCGTGCAAGAGATGCTGTCGGTGGCCCAAAGAATTGCGGGCCACTTTCGGCATTCAGCCACCACGTGCCGAAGACTGGAGCACCAGCAAACACTCATGAACATGCCCCTCCATCAGCTGAAGCAAGAGGTGGTAACGAGGTGGAATTCAACCCTCTATATGCTTCAGAGGATGGAGGAGCAGCAAATGGCCATTCAAGCCTATACATCTGCCTACGATATAGGCAAAGGAGGGGGAATGCACCTGACTCAAGTGCAATGGAGAATGATTTCAACGTTGTGCAAGGTTCTGCAACCCTTTGAACTTACCACAAGTGAAGTCTGTTCAGACACTGCCAGCCTGAGTCAGGTCATTCCCCTCATCAGGCTTTTGCAGAAGCAGCTGGAGAGATTGAAGGAGGAGCTAATACGGAGCGATCCTGCTAGTCATGTGGGACTTGTGGATGGAGCCCTTAATTCGCTTAACCAGGATTCACGGGTGGTCAATCTGTTGAAATCAGAGCACTACATTTTGGCCACCGTGCTCGATCCTAGGTTTAAAGCCTAAGATGTATCTCTCTTTCCGGCAGACACAAGTCTGCAGAGGTTCAAAGACCTGCTGGTGAGAAAATTGCCAAGTCAAGCGGAACGTGACCCGTAAACAGCTCCTCCTACACATTCTCCCGCAACTGGGGCTGCGGAGAAAAGGATAAGAATTCCGAGCCCATCCGCTGGCAGTGATGCAGGGCAGTCAGGAGCGAGTGCTGACATCTGGTCCGGCCTGAAGTACCTGCCAACGATTACTGACATGTCGTCTACTATCACTGCATATGATTCTGTCACCATT